>NW_006788807.1:1515057-1528167 GCF_000442215.2 Lipotes vexillifer | reverse complement strand
TTTCCCTGGTTTTGGGCATTGGGAAATCCCAAAGATTTCTCTAAATTCTGGAGGCGCTTACATTCTCTTACTATTTCTGTGTAGGGCAGGCTTTACTGAAATGAAAGGTTGGGGAGAAGAGGGATTTAGAATGCCCAAAGAATTAATTTGTCCTAACTGAGTGACATTCAGATGCACCAATGAAATCCCCTTCTGCCTTTTGCTGGTGCACTCCACCCAGATCTTGTTCCCAGGGCGCACTCGCGCTCTCTCTCTCTCTCTCTGCTCTCCACCTGCTTGGTTGAGCCCACTCCCCTGGCGCTCCTCCCACAGGCTCCCTTCATGGCATGGGTGACTGTGTCTCTAGGACCTGAGAGTATAATAAACTTTGTTTCCTTGTGTCTCTCTTGTGCCCCAGCCTTGTGGCTACACCTGACTGACTGTCTGATGAAAGAATACAAAACAATCCCTAAGAAACATTTGATGTTATTTCATAAAACTAAAGGTTAACATATCCTAGGACTCAGTAATTTTTGTCTTGGGCCCATACAATTTTACACGTTTTTCAAATGTCTATAAATAAAATAATAATATACTTTCTTCTGGAACTTGATTTTTTTCCCTCAACATTATGCTTGTAAGATTTATCCATATTGTTTTCTGTAGCTTTGGTTGATGTATTTTCATTGCTGGATTGTATTCCACTGTATAAATATGCTACAGTTGATTTACCCAGGCTCCTGCTGTTGGAATTATGCTGTTGCCAAATGTTTGCTATTACAACATTCCCTTCCAAACATTTTGTATATATATCTTCTTGACCGCATGTGCAAGAGTTTCTCTAACTCTGTGCCTAGGAATAAAATTGCTAGGTCACCAGATGTATGTATCTTCAACTTTAACAAATGCTGTCACTTTTCCCCGCAAATGTGGTGTCAGTTGACCCTCCCTGCAGCAGCGAATGAGAGTTCCTTTGTTCTGCATCTTTTCCACACTTAGTAGCCTCAGACTCACAGTAGCCAACGGAAGTTTCTGAAATGCTATCATACTGTTATTGGAATTTCCATTTCCCTGATTAGTAGTGAGAGTGAATGTATTTTCATATATGTATTCTTTGTTCTCTCTTCTGTCACTTTTCCTTCCATATGTTTTGTCCATTTTTCTATTGAGCTATTTGTCTTATTGATTTGTAGAATCTATTTATGTATTCTGGATAGCAGTCCTTTCTTTGTTACATGAACTGCAGACATATTCTTCCTGGCTGTGGCTAACTTTTTCACTTTTTAATGGGGTTATTGGTGAACAGAAATTGTAGATTCTGGCATATCTACACTTTTAAAGAGTTTTTTAAAAAGTTTTCTTTGTCCTAAGAAATTGTTTCTCATCGTGAAATTGAAAAGACTATGCTCTTATTTTTTTCTCCTAAAATTTTAAGGATTTAAAATACCATTTTATCTATATCTCATCTGCTTGGAAAGAAGAGTTTTTAAAATTACTATTCAGGGCTTCCCTGGTGGTGCGGTGGTTGAGAATCTGCCTGCTAATACAGGGGACACGGGTTTGAGCCCTGGTCTGGGAAGATCCCACATGCCGCGGAGCAACTGGGCCCGTGAGCCACACCTGCTGAGCCTGCGCATCTGGAGCCTGTGCTCCGCAACAAGAGAGGCCGTGATAGTGAAGAGGCCCGCACACTGCGATGAAGAGTGGCCCCTGCTTGCCGCAACTAGAGAAAGCCCTCGCACAGAAACGAAGACCCAACACAGCCAAAAATAAATATAAAAATAAATAAATTAAAATTACTATTCAGTTCTAAGATTTTAAAGAATTCGTTATAATTTCTTCTTTTACTTCTGAGTAATTTGGAATTTTTAAAATTTACAAATATACCTGCGGAGCACAGGCTCCGGACGCGCAGGCCCAGCGGCCATGGCTCACGGGCCCAGCCGCTCCGTGGCATGTGGGATCCTCCCGGACCGGGGCATGAACCCATGTCCCCTGTATCGGCAGGCGGACTCTCAACCACTGCATATGTGGCTTAATATTTATTGTGGTAAAACGCACACATAAATTTTTATCATCTTAATAATTTTTATATGTATAATTCAGTGGCATTAAGTACATTCACTGTGTTGTACAGCCATCACCACCGTCCATCTTCAGAATTATTTTTGTCTTGCACAACTGAAATTATATGTAAACAATAACTCCCCCATTTCCTCCTCTCCTGGGCCCCCAAAATGAAGGCAACCAACGCTCTACTCTCTGTCTCTATGATTTTGACTGCTTTCCATATGTCATATAAGTACTCATACAATATTTATCTTTTTGTGTCTGGCTTATTTAATTTAGCATAATGTCCTCAAGACTCATCTATGTTGTAGCATATGTCAGAATTCCTTCCTTTTTAAGGCTGAATACTGTTCCATTTTATGTATATACAACCTTTTGTTTATCTGTTCATCTGTTAGTGGACACTTGGGTTGTTTCTACCTTTTGGCTATTGTGAATAATGCCGCTATGAACATGGGTATACAAATATCTTTTCAAGTCCTTGCTTTCAATTCTTTTGGACAAATACCC
Organism: Lipotes vexillifer; assembly: GCF_000442215.2. NCBI lineage: Eukaryota > Metazoa > Chordata > Mammalia > Artiodactyla > Lipotidae > Lipotes > Lipotes vexillifer. The sequence goes on along the minus strand of NW_006788807.1, from coordinate 1,525,608 downwards.
AGAAATGAAATTGCTGGATTACATGGCAATGCTATTTTTAATTTTTTGAGGAATCATCATACTGTTTTCCATAGTGGCTGCACCATTTCATGTTCCAATGAGCAGTGCACGAGGGTTCCAATTTCTTCACATCCTTGACAACACTTGCTATCTTCTTTAACTGCTTCTGTTTTGTTTGATAGGAGACATCCTAATGGGTAAGAGGTGTTATCTTATTATTGTTTTGATTTGCATTTCCCTGATGATTAGTGATCTTGAGCATTTTTCATGTGCTTAGTAGCCATTTGTGTATCTTCTTTGGAGAAATGTCTATTTAAGTCCTTTGGCCACTTTAAAATTGAGATATTTTGTTGGTGTTCATGTTGAATTGTAGGAGTTCCTCATATATTCTGGATATTAACCTGATATCAGACACATGATTTGTAAATATTTTCTCCCGTTCTGTGGGCTGCCTTTTCACTCTGTTGATTGTGTTCTTTGATGCACAGAAGTTTTTAATTTTGATGACATCCAATTTATCTTTTTTATTTTTGTTGTTGTTGCCTTTGCTTTTGGTGTCATAGCCAACAAATTACTGCCAAATCCAACGTCAGGAATCTTTTCTCTCCTTAAACAGGAGACAATAACAATACCTGCCTATATTGGTTTGCTAGGGCTGACGAGGTAACTTAGAAGAAATTAATTTTCTCATAGTTTTGGAGGTTGGAAGTCCAAGATCAAGATGTCAGCAGAGTTGTTCTCTCCTGAGGCTTCTCTTCTTGGATGGCAGGTGCTCACCTTCTCTCTCTGTGCTCACATGGCCTTTCTCTGCATGTGCATCACTCTTGGTGTCTCTTCCTCTTCAAGAGGACATTAGTCCTATCAGATTAGGGTCCTACCCTTACGAATCATCTAACCTTCAGTCCCTCCTACGGGTCCTCTCTCCAAATACAGTCACATTGGGGGTTAAGGCTTAAAGCTATAACTTTTGGGTGACACATTTCAGTCTGTAACACTGCTGCAAAATTCTACAAGATATTGAATGTAGCTCATTTAGCACAGTGCCGGTGCACAGTACACAATCAATGAATGTTAGCAATGGCTGTGACACCATCACTACTATTATTTAAAAGTATAATTGAAGGTGTGTTTAAAGTGAGCTGAGAAGTTATGTATAACTCTAAAAAGTTCTTGTCACTTTTAAATGCTTGAAACTCAACTCTGCCCCTTATAGCCCTGTGACCTTGTGAAGGTCACCTAGTCTCTCTGAACATTAGTGCCTTCAGCTGTGAAATGTGATAATAACAGTTGCCTCATGTCAGGCTTTTTTTGGCGGGTGAGCATGTGGATTAAAGAAAATAATGCACTTAAGGTGCTCAGCATACTGCCTGGAGCATAGAAGCACTAAATAAATAGAAGACTGAATACAAATACAAACCTCTAGCTATTATACAGTTTATCTGTTTGCCGGTTATGAGCCACTTAGATGGTTTAGAATTGATCACAATGAAAGAAACAATATTCACAATATTCAGACGGTCAAAACCAACCAACTGTGCGGAAGAGGTACAACTATTTATAATTTTTTAAAAATAAACAACATTTTATTCCATAAATCCTCAAAACAGACCACACAACAGGTTCATCATTTCCTTCCGCTGTCTGAATTCCTACTGCTCCCTGGGGTTCCTGGCCCTCCCCTGACTCTTAGGTTCTGTGAGCTTCCTTCTATTGAATTCCCTTGTTTGTTCAATTTAGGCAAATATATTTCTCTTGCTTGGAATCAAAGACCTTATTGATCCAAATGTCCTTATGGTGCACACATTTTGCCCTGCCTGTGTGCCAGGCAGTGTCATGGGTACTTGACATGTGTGAACTGTTTTAATCTTCACAATGATCACATAAAGTAGAAACAACCAACATGCCCATTTTACAGATGAGGAACAAGTGACAGACACAACACAACAGTTGGTCCATGATCTTAACCACTGCCTTTCCATAGTAATAACCAAAATCAGTGCCATCAGGCTATTTCTGACAACATCCGTCAACACAGGCTGAAGCGATTGTGACAGCACAGTTCAGAATAAGCAGTCTTCAGGGGGAACAAAATGATGTGGCCCAAGTGTGTGGCTGTCTACGAATCCAAGTTAATCCAGGGATATCTCAAAGTATCTAGGGGAATGAAAAGATTTCTTTTGCATCATGTGTTTCTAATTAAATCTTGTTTCTTTCTGCCAAGGATTTGAAGATACCAAGCCACAAAGAGTTCCAAATTACATACCCTAACAAGTACCAGACTGAGTACGAGCTCAGGTCATCCTGGTGAAAATTCGAACTCTGCCGTTTCCTAAGTGTGAGATCTGGGGAAAGTTACTTAAGCTCCCTAAGTTTCCTCACCTATAAAATGACTGAAATAATATCTACCTTACAGGATTGTTGTGATAGATAAATGAGAAAAACATTTCAAAGTAAGCCTGGCTCCTGATGAATAGCAAGTGCTTAGTGCCCAGTTGTCCGTGTGCTGTTACCTGTGGGTCAACCACCCTGCAGGTTCAGTTAAATGTAGAACCATCGCTTAAGTGACTCAAGAGCTTAGGGTCAGGACTCACATGGTATAAAAGCTAAGGGAAAGGACATATTCCTGAATGAACGTCTTCTTTATCTCCCCTTAAAGGTAATCAGAGGAAGCATTTGTCAGTGGGTCCACGATTCTCCCTGGAAGACAATCTTTGGTTGGTTTAACCACATTGGACAATTGGGCAAAGTATGCTTTCCAGGCATGGTTGTAGGAAAATTCTAAAGCTGGTATAACCAACAGTCACTTTAGACATATTAAAAAGTAAAATAAAACTCAGAAAATGAGCAAGTCCAACTTTGGAAGGTCAACTTCCTCCAAAGTTAGCTAACTGCAGACTGCACATTTGAATGAGGTGAGTTGTTTCAGAGGGATGTCAAATATGCAGAGCTTAAGTGAAAGCAGGTAGAGGTGGAGTTAGTGTTCTAAACCAAAGGTTTTGGTTTTAAATGACTGCTTTCTAACCCTTTTTCCTGACAATAACTTGAATAGGTGGTGATGATAAAACCTCACCAACTGCCGACAAGAGAATGCTTCTTATTTTTTTATATTGATTTTATCACCAAAGGGCATAGCATTATATGTAATGCCACTAAATTGAATAAGCACCGAGGAGATGGCCCCTAGTGATGTAGACGTGTCACAAGAATGAAGTAGGCTTGCAGAGCAGTTGGAATTCTCACACATTGCTGGTGAGAATGTAAATGGTGCAGCCATTGGAAAACAGTTGGGCAGTCCTCCAAAAAGTTAAACATAGGCTTACCATATGACCAGCAGCTCCGCTTGGAGGCATATTGCCAGGAGAAATAAAAATATGTAACCATGCAAAAAAAAAAAATTGTACATGAATGTTCAGCACAGCATTATTCATATTAGACAAACAATGAAAATGACCCAAATGTCCATGAACTGAAGACTGGATAAACGAAATATGGTATGTCCAAGCCATGGAATATTTTTCAATAATAAAAAAAATGAATTACTGACACATGCTACAACATGGATGAGTCTTGGAAGCACTATGAAGGCAATCACAAAAGACCACATATTGTATGAGTCTGCATGTGTGAAAAATCCAGAATAGGCAAATCTATACTGAGAGGAAGTAGATTCGTGAACGTCTAGGGCTGGACGGAGGGGGTGGGAGTGACTCCTGATGGGCAGTTTCTTTTTGAGGTGATGAAAATATTCTAAACTTAGATTGTGGTGAAGCCTGCCCAACTATGTGGCTATACTAAAACCACTGAACTGTACACTTCAAAAGGGTGAATTTCGTGGTATGTAAATTATATCTCAATAAAGATGTTAAAAAGGAAAGAACTAAGTAGGTAATTTGGCTGAAGCGTTGGGGGAAAGCATTTTAAAAGTAGCTGTGGGGAAGAATAAGAGATGGGGTATCCCAGACCAGTAAACTCTAGAGCTGTGGTTATCAATTAAAGGCGATTTTGTCCCCCAGGGGACATTTGGCAATGTCTGCAGACATTTTAAGTTGTCATAACAGAGAAGAAATCTACTGGTACCTAGTGAGTAGAGGTCAAAGATGCTGCTAAACATCCTGCAATGCGCAGGACAGCCCCTGCACCAAAGAATTATCCAGCTCAGAATGTCAGTAGTGCTGAGGCTTAGAAATTCTGCTTTAGCTGAAAGGAGTCAGACAAATAGTAGTACCTACTTCACAGGGTTGTTCTTTGTATTCCCCACCTTACCAGACGAGTCTGGATTAAGTAGAGGTAGGACGTTATTACCCAAAGGCATCAGTTATACTGAGAATTTCACAGTCTAACAGTCTTCAGTCTGATTCTTAGAGTTGCTGACCACCCAGGTTGTGGCTTGGGGGAAATTCACTGACGTTTGATCAATTACCAAGAGCTGGTAGACTGGAAATAAATAGAAAATAGTATATCTTTAATTTGTTCCTATAGGCATGTCCCACGTTTAGTGTATCTTTCATAAACTCTAAGGGATTAAAGAAAAGTTACCATTTATTCTGAAGACTGGAAAATAAATTTATCTTAATTTACAAATAATCATTGACGGTGTGTTATTTCTGAATCCAATTTCAAAGGCTTATAAAATATTCACAAGGTAGAGGAGGGGACTTTTAGCCATTATCTAGCCCAGAAATAAAGTTTGTAGATTTATTTATTTGATAGAAAATCTGTACAGAAGCCAATACAAACACATGGGAGCTGGAAGCTTCTTCTAGGTTTTCCAGAGAATCTTTATAATCAGCCACACTTAGAGATAAGCCAAGCAGCTTATCAATCAAGCAAATTAGAGGCAGAGAATTTGGGGAAAGGATATGTTACCATAAGACTAGGCGCAGAGCAGGTACATGCAGATAATTCTCCTGGAACTTGGGGACATCAAATTGGGCTCAATTTGAGTGTCAAATACAAATAAGTTGCCAAGGGTCAGGAGATTTGGCTCATTCATTTCCCAGGGCCTTAGGATCTCAATTTTTTAAATGTACAAAATAAAAGATTTGGAGTGAATTAATGTCTCCCTAGATTCATGAAGCTTATTAAATGTCTGGATTCCTAGGCTGAATTCCTAGGAAGAACGAGTTCATAGGTCCGGAGTCAGGCCCAGGCACCCAGGCTTTAAGTTCAGATGATTCTCATGTACATCCCATTTTGGGAATAACTGGACATAATTACTTTGTTGATCCTGGGTGCTGTAGCAAGACAGAGGTCTAGTGCTTAGCATGGTGTGGCATTAACTGCCCCTTTGCACTCTTTGTCCGTGTAAATCATGAAGTGAAAAAATAAAGAAATCTGCCAGGGAAGATGAGAGCCTGGCAAGGAGGGTGCTAAGGGGAGTGCTGGATGATGTTGCTATGGCAACCCCATCCTTTCCCAGCGTGTGTTCTGAAAGGCTGCCTGTGCTGTGCAGTGGGCTCCACCTCTGATGGAGTGCAGATCGTTCATGTCGTCAATTTGGAGATGAGGACTTGTGGATAGAGCAGGATAATTAAATAAAAGCGCATCTGAATATTAACCATCAGCGGCACTTCTCGGTAATCTGAATTAAGTGTCTGGGTGTTTGGTTCAGGTCCATCACAGGTAAAACAAGTGGAGAGCTGGTTTCTGGTTTTTGTTTTTTTAGAGATTCTCTGAGTTTGCTACTTTTATACTTCTTCCCACTCCAAGCCCCCACCTCCTGCAGGTTAATTGTATCTTTATTTGGAGGAATGACAAAAATGTCACAAATTTTTTTGATTGATTTGAGTAGAGCAGCAAATTTAACCTCAGGAGGACGAACTTCTCTTTCACGGAGTCAGTCTTTCTATATCCTTTGCTTTTTTCCCTGTGCTACTTGTAAGATGGTGTGAATGACAAAGAGGGAGGAGGTCAGCTGTGGAATACTAAGTGTGGACAATGAATGTCCACGGAGAGCCTGACCAATTCAGAGGTAGTTTTCTTGCTGATGGCTCAGCAATCTGAGGTGATGGGCTGGGGGACATCTGAAATGTGAACTGTAGTCACAGCTTTCCTACTAACCCATAAAATCTAGTATTTATTGGAGACTGCTCTGTGCTGCCCTAAGCATTTTCACGAATTACTTACTTAGTCCTCAGAGCAATCCAATGATTTAGGGTCTATTATTTATCCCATTTTACAGATAGGAAAACTGAGGTTTGGAGGGTTTCTATGACTTGTCCATGATCCCACTGTGAAGTAAGTAGTGGAACAGGCCCAGACATCTGTCTGTCAAAGCCTGTTCTCTTAACGAGCACTGTCTCCTAATTACCCACATGCCTTTTCTTATGTCTACATGAAAGAGTTGAATTAGACAAGAGTATTTGGAATAGATGTCACTTGAAATACGTTAGGGGAATGCCAGATGAAATAAATTAAATGAGAATTTTTTACAGGACTTCTTAAAGTCCATTTATTATGCTAACATATTTTGATGGAAAACATGCATCCTTTCCCCACATTTATTTGACCTTGGAGCACACTTTCCTCTCATCTTTCAAGACTATTGTTGAATAAAACCCACCTTAGGAAATATGGCATTCGATGATTTTTAGAGCCCTACTAGGATTAAAGCCAAGGTTCTTTCTTTCCCTCACCTGCTAATTCTTCCTGTGTTCTTTGTCTTGCCCCCTCACCTTTTTTTTTTTTGGACAACTCTACTCAAGTACAATTGATCTATAATAAACTGGACATATTTAAAGTATACAGTTGGATGAGTTTTGACAGATGTATACACCCATGAAACGGCCAGTAAGATCAAAATACCAAACATCGGGCTTCCCTGGTGGCTCAGTGGTTGGGAGTCTGCCTGCCGATGCAGGGGACACGGGTTCGTGCCCTGGTCCGGGAAGATCCCACATGCCGCTGAGCGGCTGGGCCCGTGAGTCATGGCCACTGAGCCTGCGCGTCCGGAGCCTGTGCTCCGCAGCGGGAGAGGCCACAACAGTGAGAGGCCCGCGTACCGCAAAAAAAAACAAACCAACCAAACCAAACATCACCGTTGTTTCCTGTGTCCCATTGCAATCCATCTCTCCTGACACCCCATCTCCAGGCAACCCCTTGTCTCTCCAGTTTTAAGGTGAGTTATATGACTTCTGACCCAGTTGCAGATTATTCTTGGCAATGGTGAAGTGCCACATGGTCTATGGGTCACTTCACCAGCCATATGAGGAACTTTTCCTATCAATTTAATTTCCAATCCCTTTTTCTTTTTTTCCTTTCATTTTCACTAACACAAAATGGTGTGCAGCCCAGACTGCACTGGAGCCCTCATTCTGCCCGTCACCATGACAGGAAGTCCAGCAATGCTCTGACCATCAGGAGAGAAAGAAAAGGCTTTCATGTGTGTTTGAGGGAACTAGGAAACATCACCATAAGAAATAGTAAGGCAATAGGAGATAATTCACTGAATTCTTCAAAAAGATGTTTGGCATTTCACAAACATTCATGTGAAGAGAATTAATCGTGCACTGTCTTTATTCATAGAGAAACAAGGGAACTTGAGGATCTGTACTATTTAGATGAGCCATGTGGCCTGGAGAATGTTTCTTAGTTCGAGAACTATCTATGAAGCTTCTACTGTGGGATCAGCTCTTCGCTCGATCCTAGGGATACAGAGACGAATAAAACATGTAGCAGTCATGAAGGAGTTAGAGTCAGATGTCTCCATATCATTAATTTTCATCTCAGCATTTAGTTTTTATCTTTGTAGTGAAAAATGAACAAATAAAAATGTTTCACTTACCAAGTTGTCTTTTGTGACAGAGTCAAATGTTTAGAGATTATTTGCAGTAATATTACTTAAATATCTCCTCTAGGAAGTTTGCAAAAACTGATCTCATAGAAAATGGTAGTGTTAAAAAAAAGTCTTATTTTGCTGTCCTGTATTCATTTCAATTTTTTCAACAACCTTTGACATGATTTAGCTTATTGCAACACCCAGATAACCTGGTAAGATAGGTAGCGCAGATGTTATCGTTCCAATCCAGAAGGTATTTTAGGAAGGCCTCCGAAGGGATAAAGGGGTTGATGCTTTTCTATTCTGGTTGAAAGATGGCACCTTACAGCTTGATGGGCGGCGAGATGGCTGTGATTGTCTCCACAAGACAAGATAAATGATACGGTCTGCTCAGGATCACACAGCAGGTTAGTGCCAGAGAAAGGCAAGAATTCACCGTTGGAAGTGAAGCAAAATATTAATATGAATTTGCTGCTCTGGGGGGCAGTGGGATCTGCACATCCAAAGGACAATGTGTGAGACCCCAGAGCGCTTGAGACAGGAGGCGGGACAATCCCACCCCCAGCATGGAGTGAATCTGACATGAAGCTGACCCAGAATAGATGGTTGTGCCCTCACCACATTCTACCTGGAGCCTTCATAGAGTGCCTGGACAGAGAGCCGGACGTCCTCATGGCTGGACAGAAGTCATTGATCGGCCACCTTCTAGTATCTGAATTTTAGGTGGAGCTCTTGATCAGGGCGAAGAGAAAATCAAGGGGGGTGATTGTGCCATGTGTTATCTGAGGCATTGGGGTAGGTTCATCCCAGGTACCTCCACTAACCATCTTCATTAAATGGTCCTTAGTTTATTAATGCATTCATTGATTAATGCACTCACTAGCTAAAAATTTCCAAAGAGTCTTTTGGTTTCCATACAGTATTTTTGAAAGGATGAGAATACTTACCCATGTTCCAAATGCAAACTCTGTGGAAATTTAAAAATTCACATTTTATCTGGGATTTTCTCAGATTTGAACTATATATTCTTTACATACTGTCTCTTTCACCTTCAACATTTAGATATCTTAAAATTGGATTCCTTTGTTTTTATTCTTTGTTCTATTTCCACACTTAAAAAATATTAAGCTATTAGCTATCATATGATTACTGGTCCAAATTCTCTATAGTTATTAGGAGGGGTGTTGGTCTGAAGTCAGACACAATGGCAGTAAATGACTTGTCAGAGAAAGCCAACAAGTGAGCTGTCAGAATATCGCTCCCGTTAGAAGCATATTGCCTCTTCCTAATCAAATTACCTTATGATTGTCAAGTTGTTCCTTTCACAAAACTGTTTCTAGTATTTTTCCACAAATGGTGTTAAGCTGACTAGCATGTAATTATTTACTCCAGCTTATATTCTTTTTTTAAAAAATTTTATTTATTTATTTATGCTGGGTCTTAGTTGCGGCAGGCCAGCTCCTTAGTTACAGCATGTGGGCTCCTTAGTTGCAGCATGCAAACTCTTAGTTGTGGCACGTGGGATCTAGTTCCTTGACCAGGGATCAAACCCGGGCCCCCTGCATTGGGCACACGGAGTCTTATCCACTGCGCCGCCATGGAAGTCCCTACTCCAGCTTATATTCTGTCTTTAAATAATGTTATTTAAATTTTCCAGACTTTGGGTATTTAATCTGCTACAAGAGACTTCCGGTTATTTGGGATTCAGGCTGCAAAGACTGTGTCTTATTCACTATCCGTGACTCCCCAGAACCCAACAGACTGCTTGAGACATAAGAGGTACATGATCAGCACTTGTTTTCTCTTGTCCTCTTCTTTCTTTCAACATCATGGAGTTGGAACTCACATGTCTACTACATGTATGTTAGGTTGGCCCTTGGATCTCAAAATATCTCCCATGTTTTCCCACTGAGCCCACTTCCAATCCTGTAATTCTTCTCACATTTCCCCTGTAGTAGAAAGAAAGGGGCATGCATTCACAGCTGCAGGGCATAGACATCATGATAGGCTCTTCACATACGTTATCTCATTGTATCCTCCCAGCAGTACTTAGAGATAAGTCGTTTTATCTCCTTTTTACAGCTGAGGAAACCTCAGAGAGCTGAAGGAACCGGTCTGATCTGACTCAATTAGGAAGTGGTAGAATCAGAATCCAAATACAGCCATCTGATTCCTAAGCTTATGTTCTTTCTTTTACATCATTCTGTCTCATTTTTGCAGTTTGCAGTTTCTCTGCACGTTGTTTAAAACATCTTCAACGTTGAGAGTCAGCAGCTAATTTTATCTGACCCTGGCTTCCAAACTTCTAGTACTACTCTCCCCAATCCTTTTTTTTTTCCTCCCCATTTCTTTATCTGGATCTACCTGACCTCTATTTCTCTCAAGCTCTGTACCTTATAAATTGCTTACTGTATGTCTCACCTCTGCCCCAGCATCTTCGTGCTGTCTCCCCTCCCCTCCGCCTCCACTTTGGTCCAACAGACCCGTTGCCATTTCTACCAGAGCCAAGGGTCCCACTCTCCATCAGGTCACGCTGGACACAAACCTGGCCTTAAAAAACTTCCAAACTGGATGAAAACACAAAGCTGCGCTATACTAAACGTTAAAATAGGATTCAAGATTTAAACTGCCATTGAAGACAACAATTTGAGAATGATCACGAGACCATGTGTAATAACTGTCTTGGAGAGGATATTTGTGTTGCGTGGGATGTTCGAAGAGCGAAACTGGGCCGACCGTGGAGCGTAGCAGGACCCAAACAGGTCAAGAAGAGC
>NW_006788807.1:1498894-1514940 GCF_000442215.2 Lipotes vexillifer | reverse complement strand
GAGCGTCAGGGGTGAGGCAGTCAGGGGAAACGGCAGGAGGAAACAGGGGGCCCACGCAAACGGGGCAGATTCACAGGATGAGGAAGGAACGTGTTTCTAAAGAGTTTCTGGGTCTCTCCATGAGAGATGATGAGTTCTTTTGAAGAACAGGGCCATTGAAGTTGCAAGGACAGTGTTCTGTTTCGTTCTGTTTCAGTTCCATCATTTCTTTGCAGGTTTAGAACATTGCTTTAGCATCACAGAGGACAGATAAATTTACAAGCTATGATTTAAGTGCTGACTTGGGTATTTACTGGGTTCTGTAGGAATGTACCTTGCATCTTCATAATTATTATTATTATTGTTCCTTCAATTATATATGTTTTCACCTTTGCCTCTGCTAACTCTTTTTTTTTTTTTTAAGCAATGGCTGAGTTGTATATACCAAAACCAAGTTCTTCTCTGTCCTCTCATAATAAATTCGGCTGCAGCCTGAATATTCTGACTAAATATTCTGACTGTAACTTTGACCTGACTTCATTTTCAAGACTGTCAAAAGTAATTAGGGACGGAGAAATTTTCCCGCTCAGCATCTAGAATTGCGAAGATACCAAGAAGGAGTCTCAAGTGTCATTAACATCACCTTTCTGCCTGCTTTGTATATCACCCTATAAAATAGTCTGTTTTACAGCCAGCAAAGGTCTATTATGGGAGCTGTCCTTCTCCCTGTGGCGTGTTGGATTTCGCCCTCTACTGGGAAGCAAAAAATGAGTTCCCACCTTTGAGAGATAGCATGAGTTTTGTTGTCACGCTGACATTGGGCCATTCAGTTCACCTCCCTGCCTCAGTTTCCTCATCTGAAATTACCTCTAAAGATTTCATGAGGACTCCATGGAATAAAGCAACTTGCAAAGTAATTGGCATATTATAGTACTCAATATTAACTCTTAGGGTTGGTGAGTGTAGCAGTGGAGAGTTTTTTTTAAAAATAAATTTATTTATTTGTTTTTATTTTTGGCCATGTTGGGTCTTCGTTGCTGTGCGCAGGCTTTCTCTGGTTGCAGCGAGCAGGGGCTACTCTTCACTGCAGTGCGTGGGCTTCTCATTGCGGTGGCTTCTCTTGTTGCGGAGCATGGGCTCTAGGCACATGGGCTTCAGTAGTTGTGGCACTTGGGCTCAGTAGTTGTGGCTCGTGGGCTCTAGAGCGCAGGCTCAGTAGTTGTGGCGCACAGGCTTAGTTGCTCTGAGGCATATGGGATCTTCCTGGGCCAAGGATTGAACCTGTGTCCCCTGCATTGGTAGGCAGATTCTTTTTTTTTTTTAAACCCCACATTTGTTTATTTATTTATTTATTTATTTATTTTTGGCTGTGTTGGGTCTTCGTTTCTGTGCGAGGGCTTTCTCTAGTTGTGGCAAGCAGGGGGCCACTTTTCATCGCGGTGCGCGGGCCTCTCACTGTCGCGGCCTCTGTTGTTGCGGAGCACAGGCTCCAGACGCGCAGGCTCAGGCGTTGTGGCTCACGGGCCTAGTTGCTCTGCGGCATGTGGGATCTTCCCAGACCAGGGCTCGAACCCGTGTCCCCTGCGTTAGCAGGAAGATTCTCAACCACTGCGCCACCAGGGAAGCCCGGGGCAGGCAGATTCTTAACCACAGGGCCACCAGGGGAAGCCCAGTGGAGAGCTTTGAATTCATAGACGATAAATTTTTCTTTTAATGAAATTAACAGAAATCGTATTCTAGAAAAACTTTATTTTTGTCCCCAGAAACAGCATGACTAAGAATAGCAATATTTTTGAAGGAATAGAGGCAAAATGCAGAATATCAGAAAAGTGAAGAGTGTGTTTACTGTCAGGACCTATCTTTCACTCAATAATAACCGAAGTCACTGTATACTTAATGTTTTTTAGTTTGTAATGATTTAAGTATTATAGAAAAGTTGCAAGAACGCACCCACATATCCAATCAGGTAAAGGTAAAAGCTGAAGGAGGAGGCTGTGAACAAAGACAGTCTTTCACGAATTCACAGCTTTACCAAGGGCTTCCTTTCCTAGCACCCTCCTCTTCAATTAGTGGAGAAGCAGTGAAACATTTTCAGGACACTTCTGGTTCGTGCGCTCTAGTAATTTATGTTCCGGTAAGCATTGCCTCTCAGCTTCTCATGATTTAAGATGGACTTTGTTTTTTTTGTTTGTCTGTTTTTTGTTTTTTGCAGTACACGGGCCTCTCACTGCTGTGGCCTCTCCCGTCGCAGAGCACAGGCTCCGGACGCTCAGGCTCAGCGGCCATGGCGCACGGGCCCAGCCACTCCGCGGCAGGTGGGATCTTCCCGGACCGGGGCACGAACCCGTGTCCCCTGCATCGGCAGGCGGACTCCCAACCACTGCGCCACCAGGGAAGCCCAAGATGGACTTTGTTTTAAACACAATTCCCTTTCTGTTACAAAAGACTTAATAACAAAGTAATTCTTCACTGTAAAACGTAACTAACTGAGCTAAACCTCAAGCTGACTCAATGAATTGTAATTTTTTTTGCATTCCAATTTCAGAAGTATAAAACAGATGACAAGAAGAAAGCTTTAATTATTCTGAATGGCATTGGGTTACCGGGACTCTCCATCTGAGAGTCATGATGTCTGGGGGTCCCGTGTAATTACACGTGAAAGATCTCTGCTTATTAATGTTACCCTGTATAAAATAATCAGTTAAAATGGAGCCGTGCAGTACATAAAGTTTTCTTTTCTTTTTTTGTTCTTAAAGATTTTTTCTGACGTGGACCATTTTTAAAGTCTTTATTGAATTTGTTACACTATTGCTTCTGTTTTATGTTTTGGTTTTTTGGCCGCAAGGGATGTGGGATCTTAGCTCCCCAACCAGGGATTGAACCCGCACCCCCTGTACTGGAAGGCGAAGTCTTAACCACTGGACCACTAGGGAAGTCCCAGTACATACAGTTTTCAGTTTTAGCAGGAAGCAACATTGGATGAGACACGTGGCAGCCAATTGTTATGGTAAGATTGGCCAAGACAGGTAGCTGCCAATTGTCAGGGTGAATAGATGGTCCCCAGGGTTTAAAGAGAGCTCAGGACAAGGAAATCCCAGGGTCTTAGGAGGGTCTGGGAGAACAGTTGTCCTGATGAAGGTAAACATGCAAACGGGCCAACAGAATCATAGGCCCTTTTATTCTGCCTACCCCATAGCTACCTTTACTTTATTCCTGCAACAAAGAATCCTCGAAAATTGAGGTGCAGTCCCAGTGTGGCTGGCCTTACCATTATAACTGATCTATTTTCCCTTGCCTGGAAAGCTCTGAAAACCTTGTCTGCCAGACGTGTCCTGTCTTCTGAGGTAATCAGAAGCCAGTTAGGGGTTCTAAATTTCTGGTTTGGATTAAATGCCATCTGCCGAATATAGGTGGGATAATCAATCAGGTGTGCTATCATCTCTGTGTTCCCAAAATCTTCCCCAGTCTGCCTGGGGAATTGGAAGGAGTCTAGGCTATAAAGATGAAAACTGAAAAATAAGCCCACATTTATGGGAGACATGTAGCATCAGTCCATGCTCACGTGTACACACAAACACACAAAAGATCTAATCTTTAAATTTTAAATTCTCCAAATTTACATTTAGAAACAGACATTCTCACTGCAGAACTACTAAATCAAAAACTCCAGGGTGAGGCCAAGCACTCTGTGTTTTAATAAGAATTCCAGGGCATCCTGGGGGACCCTAAGGTTGGGGAACCACTATGTTAAAGAAACTCTGGGGACTTCCCAGAGTTTGGTGGCGCAGTGGTTAAGAATCTGCCTGCCAGTGCAGGGGACATGGGTTTGATCCCTGGCCTGGGAAGATCCCACATGCTGCAGAGCAACTAAGCTTGTGCGCCACAACTACTGAGCCTGCTGTCTAGAGCCTGCGAGGCACAACTACTGAGCCCGCTTGGCGCAACTACTGAAGCCCGCGTGCCTAGAGCCCATGCTCCGCAACAAGAGAAGCCACCGCAATGAGAAGCCCGTGCACCACAACCGAGAGTAGCTCCCACTCACCACAACTAGAGAAAGCCTGCACGCAGCAACAAAGACCCAACGTAGCCAAAAATAAATAAAATTTAAAAAAACAAAAAACCGAAAAACAGCTCACCATTAAAAAAAAAGAAAAAGAAACTCTGAATGAGAGGAGCCAGTCCCCAAAATGGTTTTCTGCTTCTGTTTCAGCTACTTACCCAGGAAATTAAAGCAATGTTGGGGTTATAGGTAACAGTCGTGTGTTGAGGAATGAAGGCTCAGATGTTTATTTTCATGTAGAAGTAAGAATCATTCTCATTTAGGTGACTTTAAGGAAAAAATAGTCATAACCTGAAAAGTTTGCATTAATCCTTTTTAGCTCCGTGGGATCTTAAAATCCTCCTAATCTAACACTGCCATACTCTGAGATTCTGAGTCTTGTGCTTAGTAGAGCTGTGAGTTCCTGTCCACTGCAAGCCTTTCTGTGACTCAGAGGATAGCCTCTCCCTGGCATATAACATATTCCTTCTGTTCCATTAGCATACTGCAACAGCGTAAAGAATCTATATAATGATGCAGGCTTTAAGGGGTTCAAAGAAAACAGGAATTGTGCTCATATATAGAGGTAAAATGTCCATTCTCTTAGTAGCTACTAGTACTAGAGCGTTTCTTATTTGGAAATGACCAAAAGTAGTTTTTCTTTTAGTAGCTGAGATCCTGAGGAGGGAAAGGGTGTGAAAAGAGGCAGGACTATAAAATACGCCTAAAGAGCTCCGTGTGGCACCAGAGGAGGTATGTGTAGTGTGCCTGAGAGCAGGAGAGAAGAGTGAGAAACAGGTGGGGAGAGAGGAGGTACCAGCATGTGGTGATGCTGGAGTTTAGGAGCTGGTGGAGGATACTCTATGCTTAGGCACCTGGAGGAAATTCCAAGATGCCTGATATTAAACTGACAACTTCCGTTTTACTGCACCGGGAAGTCTTCTCTTCCCTTACCCTACGCCTAAGCATTTTCTGTGGGTGGGATATTTAGTGCATGGAAAACAATGTCAAGGGGCTGGCTAGATGTCTGGGTTGATGTGGTAAGATGGCAGGAATCAGGGAGACAGAGGTCGCCATGGGAACAAAGGGATCATGAATACATCCAGAAATCTGGGGCAGGACTTAAAACCTCCACAACAGTGTTGAGGCAGAGTTTGGGCTGAGCTTATTTAGGTTTCTAAGACAAAGAGACCGCAGCAGGTGTGTTTATTTGTGGTGGTGTTCATAGTCATCACATCAGGAAACAGTTCCACATGGGCAACTACAGGGCTGGAACGTTGTGCAAACACTAATGAAAATGATGGTCTTCTCTCTAGACCAGTGCTGGCTGATAGAACTTTCTGCAATGATGGAAATGCTCTTTATCTGCATTGCCCAATTCAGTAGCCACTAGCCACATGTGGCTACTGCACACTTGAAGTGCAGCCAGTGAACCTAAGGAATTGAACTTTTAATTTAATTTAAGTGCATTTCAATTTAAATTGCTCCATGTGGCTACCATGCTGGGTGCACAGGTCGAGAAAGATTGGTATTTATTCTAGAATTAATTGAGCTAGACTTTCCATTTTATTCCCAAAGCTTTTAGAAATGTTCTGTTTGTGAGTATTTTTAAATCTCTCTATATCAATTAGTGTTTCCCTTTTAACATTTTACGTCTTTTATAGTTCCATATTCTTGCCTCTTTTTCCTAATTGAGTTATTTTTATAGTGTATTGTCATTTATAGTTTATTGTCATTTTGTTTTAAATGTGTTTGGGGGTTTGTTATTTTGTTTCTAACTCCTTATTTGACTCTCTTATTTCTTATTTTGATCTCTTATTTTGTTTCTAACTCCTTATTTGACTTTCTCTTTTTTACTTTTCCCTTCTGTTTTCCTTTAGCTAATTTTATTCTTCTTTGTCTTTTCGATTTAGCTGTTTATTTAATTATGTTTCCTAATAATTATATGGTATTTAAGAGTTTAAAGTTTGTTATGAACTAAGCTTTAGCTATAATAAGTTATTCTGTTTCTTAGACATTTTTGGCTCTTTTATTCACTGAATTTTTCTTTTCACAAAGTATGCCATATGTTTCTTCCCTTTAATTTATGATGGCGTCTTTTTTCTTGATGTTTACTACTTTTTTCTTGGCGGTGTCTTTATTATTTTGTATGGCAAAAAGAAAATATTTTGGGCAATTTGTTCTCAAACTGCCCCTGTAATCCTCAAGTCCTGGGTAGATTACTTTTATTTATACATTTTAATTGAGATATACTTGACATTTAACATTATGTTAGTTTCAGGTGTACAACATAATGATTCAATATTTGTATATATTGTGAAATGATCACCAGAGTAAGTCTGGTCAACATCCGTCACCACACATAGTTACAAAAATTTTTTTCTTATGTTGAGAACTTTTAAGATCTACTTTCTTAGCAACTTTCAAATATATAATTCGGTATTATTAAACATAGTTACCATGCTGTGCATTACATCCCTAGGACTTATTTGTTTTATAACTGAAAGTTTGGTATATGACTTTTTGACATAGCTAGTTTTGACATGCAGTCATGTCAACATGTTTTTTGGGGACTTCCCTGGCATGCTGCATGGCGCGGCCAAAAAAAAAAAAGTTTCTTGTGTTGTTTTTTACATGAGGATGTCGTGATAAGTCTAAAAGAACAAACAAACTCTTAGCTTTAAAAAAGAAATGCAATGCATATGAAATTTAGTCTCAAACCCAGGTGTGCTATACATGTAATCTTTGATTTTGTAACTGAAAATGTTGGATGACTCCGCATGCTGTCTCTCTAGTATAATGCAAACTAGTTTACTCCTGCTCTTGTCCCTGTGAAATGCAGTGATTTCTCAGGTCAGCTGAGGCTCATTTACATTTGTGTCCCAGTTACAGACTAGAGCTCAGAAGCCCTAAGCCACCTAGACAGCTCCATTACCCCGGGGGATATTAGTAGAGGTGCCTGTAGAGGTGAACTGTGTCCACTACTTGTTGTCTAAAGTGATCTTGAAATCAATGATGCACGTGTGGACCAGGCAGAGTTCCACTCTCACTCCAGCATCCATATGCACTCAGTCTTGGAGCTTTGGAGCCGTAACTACGTTTCCCCCGGCTCTTATCACGGCACATTTTGTTGCAATAATGCATGTCATGTTTAACCATGTGACCCCCGAAGCGGTCTCTCTGTCTCTCTCTCTCTCATTGTCAATCTCACCCTTGTACTTGCTCTCTCTCTCTCTGCAAACCTCATACCAGGGTTGGAGTCATGATAAAGTTCAGGATTCTCTTACACACAACTTGGATTCAAGGGAGGTGAGGTGTCTTGAACACCAAGAGTTGCCATGATTGCAACTCTGTAATGCTCTCTATCATTCAGGTGAGAAAGACAGAAAGTGCAGTGTTTTCATCCCCAAGAGATCCAGGCAGGAGACAGAAGAGTGGTTCCCTTGACTCTCAGACCCCTGACATCAAGGTGTAGAGTTCACTCTGTCCACATTCTTCTTATAAAACTTTCTTCTCCTTTTGCCTTTCAAAGTCTTCTCTCATCGCTTTAGATATTTCATCCCACTTTCTTCTTGCTTGCATAGTATTTAAGGAGAAGTTGGATGTAATTCTTGTATTTGTTACTCTACAGCTAAGGTGTTTTTTCCCCCTCTGGCTTCTTTCAACATTGGCTAAATGAGGCTGCCAGCTCAGCTCTGTAGATGGGTAGAGCCATTGGCTGGGATCTCTGCTCAGGAATGGGGTCTAATAAGATCTGAGCACCAATTTCGGTAAGCCCCTCCCCCCTTCTCCATGGTCTAGTTCAGTAGACTGCCCTAGTGACCCCCATGAGGTCAGACCTGAGTGAGCCTCTGGGAAGTGCTTCCACATCTTTGATTCTCTTTTCCCACTGGAGAAGCCACAAGCCCGGGGGCCCCTGCCTGGGGAAGTGCTGTGCCGGCCTGGAGGAGGGGTGATGCAGTCAGAGTGCATCCTTCTCAGTCTTTATGGTCCAGGGGATGCTTCAGCCTCACCTTCTGGTTCTGGGATTTTCACAGTGGTGTCTCGTCTATAGCTGGATAGTTGCTAGTTGGTCTCCTTGTGAGGGGTACTGTGTTGGGGACCACCTGTGTCGCCATGTTAATGATGTCACTTATGGATGCCTATTATTAGTGGAACTTAGCCCATTTTCCACTTGAAATTTTCAGAGTGTACATCACATTCTGTTTAGAGGGTCTTAGTTATGCCGACCTTACTTGATCTCTTATCTTTGGCCCGTGGGGGTGTTGAGGTGTTAGCTCACAGTGCGAGCTCTTATTCTCAGCTCCAGGGTAGACCTTTATTTTTTAATCATAAAATTTCTCAAACCTATAAATCATTTAAGCAATACAGACATGAATATGATAAACGTCCTTATACTTGAGTTTGGAATTAAGATTGGATAAGAGACTGGAATGGATTAATATTGAGGTGACATCAGTCGTATCCATTGCCTGGTAATAAGGAGCAGTAATTTCCCATTTTGACTCAGCTGACTTAATGTGGCACAAAAATGACTGCCCTAGGGCTTCCCTCGTGGTGCAGTGGTTAAGAATCCGCCTGCCAGTGCAGGGGACATGGGCTCGAGCCCTGGTCCAGGAAGATCCCACATGCCGTGGAGCAACTAAGCCTGTGTGCCACAATTACTAAGCCTGCACTCTTGAGCCCACGAGCCACAGCTACTGAAGCCCTTGCGCCTAGAGCCTGTGCTCTGCAACAAGAGAAGCCACCGCAATGAGAAACCTGCACACTGCAATGAAGAGCAGCCCCCACTTGCCGCAACTGGAGAAAGCCCGCATGCAGCAATGAAGAGCCACTCGTTTTGCGATGAAATGGAGCGAAGAGATTAAGCCACAGCTCCCGGCAAAAAAAAAAAAAAAAATAAAAAAAAAAAAAAAAAAGACTGCCCTAAACTAACCCCATGGTCGAATAGGAACCCTCCTCTTGGAAACTTGGCTGTGAATGGAAGAAGAAAGGGCAGTACTCAGATGGGTGTGCATAGTCAAGAGTGTTTAACTTTTTTTGTTGTTATTCTTTTTCTTTTTTTTTTTTTTTGGCGGTACGCGGACCTCTCACCCTTGCGGACTCTCCCGTTGCGGAGCACAGGCTCCGGACGTGCAGGCTCTGCGGCCATGGCTCACGGGCCCAGCCGCTCCGCGGCATGTGGGATCTTCCCGGACCAAGGCACGAACCCGTGTCCCCTGCATCGGCAGGTGGACTCTCAACCACTGCGCCACCGGGGAAGCCCTGTTGTTATTCTTAATTAAAGGTGACTCTTGGGATATGTGAAAGCCAAGAAGAGGAGAGACTCTTCCAACACAACTGGGATTAAATCTGCAGATGGCAAGCAAAGCAGAGCCAGTCCCACCCTTGTTCTTCTGCTGGGCGGGGCTGATGTTCCTGGCTTTCTTTAAGGTGCCAGATGGAAACCACTCTTGGGCAACCCTGCTTGGTGACTCAATGGCTCATTACCCCATGGCCAGCTCATGTATTTACACACTTTGTCATTCGACCTAGTAAAGTCTCCAGCACATTGGGACCTGATGGTCCTTTTTCTTGGCCCAGTCGTTGACTATCAAGTGTGGAATTTAACCGAGGAGATATTTACAATGCCTTGTGAATCATTTTCTTATATTAAAGGCAAGCATTTGTTCAAGGCAGCCGCTTATAGGGAAGGAGAGTAAAGACATTTGCTTCCATGCTCTCTAGAGCTCCTGCAATATGCATTCCCTTAATAAAGCCAGATGCATCCTTTTGCACTTGGCTCATGCATGATCAAATCGACTCAGAGCTGCAATTATAATATGCCAGTTATTTTCTAAAGAAAAACATAAGACTGCTTTGTATGCAAGAAGATAATTTGTCTATTTCAGACATCATAGATTCTTTGCAGTGAGTATGAATGTTTATTCTCCAAGAAAGCCATTGTATTTACAAAGTTTCAGCTTTGGTATTGCTACAGAAGTTGTGGTCCAAATAAAATTTGTGAATTATTTGTCATAAATAATATTCACTTTGTACATTTGTCAGTTGTGTTACCATTGGATCGTGTGAACTGTATATGACTGGATAGTTTTATAACCCATAAGCAGGGGCTGGCCCACTGGCACATGTCAGCTTGTGTAAAACTGGCAGTTAGAGAGCTTCATAAAGAAAGAGATAAAACTGATCCAGGCTTTAAAATATGACACTACTCATTGGCTCCTTTAAGTACCACTTATGAGCTCCCTAGTTTTGAAATAAAAGGGAATCTCCCTTTTTAAACTAAATGATTTATTTATTTTATTTAAAATACTTATAAATTTTGGGGAAAAAAAGGGGAAAAATTACTTATAAATTCACCCACCGTAAAGAGAGGAAACTGCTAACATTTTTGTTTTTCATAGAGTTTGATAGTATGATTGGAAGTAAAATGTCTTGTATTAGAGGAGGGTATTGTATTTGGTTAAAACACATGTATAAAACGTAAGTGGTAGGTTGAATCAGGTTTAGGAATGTGGGGAAATGTTCTGTGTGTGATGGTACAGGAAAATGACGTGTGTTAAGAAAGTGACACATGAGGAGAAACATAAGGAGGAAGAGACTGCACAGTGTTTACATTTTTGAGCCTAGAAAGGATTGAGCCAGTACCTCATTTTGGAATTCAACTAAATGAAGCAGAGGTCTAGGTAAGATGAAACCCAGCAGGGGCAACTCCTTCTGCCCCAGTTACTGGCTCCTCTAGGACAATAATAATACAATGAGAAATGCCACATGCATTTGAAGTAAGCAGTAATTGGGGCAAAGGCATGTGTGGTCTAGAAAGTTCCACCTGGGGGAAGGCCAAGGAAGAAGAGAGAGCAGTTTTCTCAGTAGGAAGAGGAGATCATGAGGGGAATGGACTTGGGTTCTAAGGAAAATCCAAGAGTTTACAGACCCCACAGATTTGAGGAGGCAAATTAGTGCAGTGTTTAAAGGTGTAGACTCCAAGCTCAGACTGGTAAGAAGCCTAGCCTTTTAGTTTCCTTGATAGTAAAATGGGAACGGTAATAGTTGGGGTGATGACTGTGAGAATTAAAGGATGTACAATGCTAAAAACAGCACTTGATCCAAGGAAAAGTAACAGTAAATATTAGCTATTATCATCCCCCAATGACTCAGTCATAATCAGTGTAGACAAACAAACTGAAGGTGTTGGAGCTGCATTGCTTCCTTTGGCTTTTGCTTCATGGAAGACACGAGGATTAAGCATGATCAAATGGATCGTCCTAGTGGGTTTTATGGAATGGTTTGGCTTACTAATAGTCTTGATGACTTTTTTCTGCTTCAAGAAAATTTTTTTTTTTTTTTTTTTTGCTGTTCTTTCTGACTAAAGGGTTAGGATAGTGAGATGAGAGACCATATTTGTGTATTTTAACATACACGTGATTTGATTCTTGATTTTTTACTTAATATTAAGACACGTGATTTGTCTCGATTTTTAAATTAATATTATAATAAGCATTCTCCAGTTCCAGACATTTTTATAATGTTAATTTATCCAGCTCAACATTCCACCAATGGCATTGCTAATAATTACGATTTTAAAATTTGGCAATACCTGTGATGGCTTTCAGTATACTAGCATGCCTTAGCATAGCATACCAGTGGTTATGAAAGATACTTTGGACCTAATAATTTCTAAGGGTTTGCAGTCACTTCTCTGGCTTGTATTGTGTTTGTTGGAAAAAATTAAATAATAATGAATAGCCCCAACATTTTGTGAAGAAAGGGAGATTGTTCTCCTGTGAAGATTGATTTATTTTAAAATCAACAAAAAGAGGGCAAGACCTTCTGAAACAATATTTTCCCCAAAGTCCTAGAATGTTAACTGAATACAAAAATCTCAAACACATTTTTGAATAAAATAACAGCTATACATAAATCATGGATGTTTACGTTAAAGAGTGTTGTAACAGGGAAGAGCCAAATCTGACTACACATTGGATCTGTTTCTTTTACTTTACTCTTTGCTTTCCGCTGCTTTTGTTCACTAAAAGGATACCGTCTGCACATAATGGCCTGCCTTGGGGAACCCTGCCCCTCTGCCTGAATGTTGAACCAAAGTGCCTTTGTTCAGGCAAACATCCGGACCCTGTTCCACCTGCGGACGGCTGCAAGAAAGAAGAAACTAACACATCCCCGCCCCGAGGCTGGCCGTTCCAGGGGATATTTGCAAATCTTACGGCCTTTTTACTTTGCTTCCTCATCTCCTCCCCCTCTCTGTGCTGTAAAAGAAACTGGCATCCAGACCCCGATAAGATGGTTATTTTGAGACTTTAGTCTGCCATCTTCTCCGTCTGCCGGCTTCCCGAATAAAGTCGTATTCCTTTGCCTCAGCACCTCGTCTCTGATTCGTTGGCCTGTTGTGCGACGAGCAGAGCAAGCTGGGACTCGGTAACAGTGTGACTTACAAGAGGGCAGAGTAGGAAGACCCTGAGCTCACCTCCTCCCACGGGCACAGCAAAATTACAAATATTTACAGAGCAACTATTGAGGGGAAAGACCAGCAGACTAGTGGAAAAGATCTTCCACAACTAAATATATAAAGAAGGAACCACAAGATAGGTAGGAGGGGTAGAGTCACGGTACAGTCAAGACTCACACCCCCAGGTGGGCGGCCCACAAATGGGAGGAACGCAGAGTTTCTCCCCAGGAGTGAGGGGTCTGAGACCCACATTGATCTCCCCAGTCCAGGCATCCTGTGCAGGGAAGATGAGCCCCCAGAATGTTTGATGATGAAGGCCAGTGGGACTTGCTTTTGGGAGAGCCAGAGGGCTGGGGGTAATAGACGCTACCCTTAAAGGGCACACAAAATATTGCAAGCTCCGGGACCCAGGGAAGAAGCAGTAATGTGAAAGGAGCCTGGGTCAGACTCACCTGCTGATCTTAGAGGGCCTCCTGGAGGGGCCGGAGGGGACTGGAGCTCCCTTTGGGGCCGTAGACGCTGGGGGCAGCCACATGGGGGAGCTCTTTCTACCACAAGGACGCTGGTACTGACAAGCACTATTTTGGAATCCTGCCTCTAGCTTATTAGTGCAGGCACCGCCCACCCACCAGCCTGTCAGCACCAGTGCTGAAAATCCAGACAAAATCAATTACGAAACACTTAAATGGCATACATATATAAATATACCACACACACACAGAGGAATGTTACTCAGCCATTAAAAAGAATGAAATCCTGTCCTTGGTGACAACATAGATGGACCTAGAGGGTATTATGCTAAGTGAAACAAGTCAGAGAGAGATAAATACTGTGATTTCACTTGGATGTGGAATCTAGAGAACAAAACAAATGAACAAACACAATCAAACAGAAACAGTCATAGATACAGAAAACAAACAGGTAGTTGCCAGAGGGGAGAGGGGTGGAGGAAGGAAAGAAATAGGTGAGGGAGATTAAGGGTACAAACTTTCAGTTACAAAATGAATGAGTCATGGGTATGAGATGTACAGTGTGGGAAATACAGTCAGTAACTATGTAACACTTTTGTATGGTGACATATCATAACTAGACTTACCCGGTGAACATTTTGAAATGTATAGAGATATCAAGTCACTATGTTGTATAACAGGAACTAACATAGTGTTGTAGGTCGATTATACTTAAGAAACAAACAAAGTCAAAGAAAAAGAGATCAGATTTGTGGGGGGTATGGGGGAACTGGATGAAGGTGGTCAAATGGTACAAACCTCCAGTTTACAGGACAAATAAATACTGGGGTGTAATGTGCAATGTGACAAATACAGTTAACACTGCTGTATGTTGTATATGAAAGTTGTTGAGGGACTAAATCCTAAGCATTCTCATCACAAGGAAAAATATTTTTTCTGTTTCTTTAATATGAGGTGATGAATGGTCACTAAACTTATTTTGATAATCATTTTGTGATGTATATAAATCAAATCAGGTCCTATACACTTTAAACTTATACAGTGCTATGTGTGAATTATGACTCAGTAAAACTTAGAAAAAAATATAGTGTGATTTACCCTGTTTTGAAGGGTACATGGTACAGAAAATAGAGTCACTAAAGAATCATATTTGCTTTGCCCATGCCACCATCTTGGGTTGAAAGTACATATCCTGAAGAAACTCTGGAGAATCAACATGTTACGTTTGATGCTTTTAATGTCACTGTTGAAGATTTTAATTTTTTTCTAATGACGAAAGTTATAAATCCTCAGTATGTAAAATTTGAAAAAATACAGATAAGCACAACAAGAAAGCATCACTAACTCATTACTCAGAGATAATTTCTGTTAACATGTTAGCAAATTTTCTTAGGTGTTGAGTCTAAATTTCCCTGGGATTGCAGAAATAGATGATGTTAAGGATAAAGAGTTATTAATGAGTCAGAAAATCAAACTTTTCTGTATATAGTATCACTGTGTATATACTATCACTCCGGAGACCAACATCTGACCCAGAGGTAACAAGGAAGCGTGCTTGTGAGGAGTAAGTGTGGCCTCAAGGAGGGCTGCTGAGTGGAGAGGCCTGTACCCTGTGGAAGCTGACTGTGCCCCAAATGAGGACCCCTAGAGAAACATGCAGTGCACACAGATGTCAAGGTCAGGACAAAGAGCCTTTGAGGCCTGGCATCTGACAAAAGGCCGACCTTCCTGACCCACTCACAAAACCCAGGCCCCAGAGTTCTGACCCATCCACATGGGACCATTCACCACTGTATTATGGCAGAGAAGGTGCTTTCTAAGCATCTGTTGAATGTGTGAGCAAAATAGGTAGAGTGATCAGGACCAAAATGGCCTTTTCCAGACTCTTTCTCTTCTACTCATAAGTGGCCTTTAATCAGCCTGTGATTGTTATTATGACTATAAATTAAAAAGACTGGCTATAACAGGCTGGTTTTGTTTTCCCTGAAAACACATCTCCTTGGCTCTAGCAAAACCCTCAGAACCAGGAACACTGAACACAGTAGAACTTGGCACTGAGTTGCCAATTAGAAAATGATTAGTCATGGATGACCTTCATGCTGGAGAAGTAATTTAATAATAGTATGCTCTGGCTGGGGGCTATTTGCTATAATCCAAATAAAGCATTTTTACAACTGAGTGGCAATATCCCAAATTCATCCTGGAACCCTCTTTCCATGGAGGTCTAAAGGGTAAAATTCCTAATTAAAATTTTTATAAGACCCTCCATGAGGTCTCTTTCACTGACAGTTGCAAAATTTATGAATTTTTATGAATCCATCCAGTTAAAGAAATAAAGTGTCTCTTAAATATATTCTAATTTCCTTCCATTTTCATTCCGCTTGGAAGTGGTCTGTTGATGAAGGCCGGATAATAAGGCCCACAACTTTCCTATGATTTTGCAAAGCACGTGAAAAAAACTCCTTTTGAAATTAACTTACTAATTATTTTGTAAACTAGGGCAATTTGTTTCCTAGAGATTAAGAAAATAGAATAAATAGGAAAACATGGGGTCCTAATAAAGTGAGTAGCCTGAATAAAACATATGAGGGTCAGATCTATAAGCTGTTGTAGCCAGTTATGAGATAAGAATTTGGGAGGTCTAGGGACTTCCCTGGCGGTCCAGTGGTTAAGACTTCCCCTTCCAATGCAGGGGGGGTTCGGGTTCGATCCCTGGTCAGGGAGCTAAGATCCCACGTACCTCGTGGCCAAAAAATAAAAAAACAGAAGCAATATTGTAAGAAATTCAGTAAAGCCTTTTAAAAAAAAGTCAATTGTATTAAAAAAAAAAGAATTTGGGAGTTCCATCATCAACAGTGATGAAAGAAGAGCTTGATACCCAGGCAGGCACACTTGTTATGTTTCATCTGTATCATAGGAGTTGTTAGCTCTTCTTTTCGTCTCATCAGAAGCATCAGCCCATTGTCTTGCTAATTATTTTCAAGGTTCTCCTGGTCCTCTATGGGAATTACAAGTAGAATTCCAGATACACACACACCTGGGAGCCAATGTAAGTTAATGAGATCCACACTCAGCAGAAAACACGAAAGGGGGC
>NW_006788807.1:1495450-1498762 GCF_000442215.2 Lipotes vexillifer | reverse complement strand
CAGCAGGAAACACGAAAGGGGGTGATAAGGAATGGAATTGTGCACTGGAATTTAGTCTTCTGTGTGTCCCTCCTCATAATCCAGGCTGCTCTCATGACTCCCAGGTGTTTATCCCTGTTTAGACCTCATACAACTGTCTGACCCTCTTGCCAATGCCTGATACCTCGAAGATTTGGTTGTTAGAACCGCCACCGATCCAGGGCCCTGCCCTTTGACTATATTCCATAAAAGCCGGGACTTTGAGGAATAAAACGTTGCCTAACAAGGCTATCTTTGTAGATTTGTGACAAGGGAAGCCCCAGGTAGGGCCAGAATAGGTCCACCCGCCACAGAACAGTGCAGCGGTTAGAAACGAGGGCTCTGAAGTCAGACGTGAAGTTGAATTTGGGTTAAGACGTTTTCTGTGACATTGTTCTCAGTGCTGCTGCTTCCTAGTCTATAAAATGAGGTGTCTACCTCAGCTGGTTGGTGGGGGGGGGATTAAGGGGAATAATGCATGTGATGCTCTGACTCAGAGATGATGGAGTCATTCAGGACATTGTTACTAACTGTTGCAGGTTCCACTTCAGCCCAGTCTTGGGTTGGAGGCCTCATCACCCCAACCTCACCCTTCTAGGCCTTAGTAACTGAAGGACTCGGTACCCAGACCTGTCTGACACTGGACATTGGCTGTCTCAAAACCAGGGTCAGGAAACCATTGCTTCGAAGCTTCCTATCCAAATAGAAACAAAGTCATGAGGATGGAAACATATAGAAGATATGTTTGTAAATGTGAGTTGTAGCATGAAGGAAAAAAATACACATATACACACAAACAAGGACATTCCATGAAAGTAGTAAAAAATCAGGTCAGTCACTGGTTCCATTGCCACGAGTCCCTTGTATTTTTACAAAGAGCTGTCTGTTCCTCAGACTTCCCGCAAGAACTGAAGGCTTTGTACCTTAGAGCCATTGGGTCACCTTGTAGTCACCTTGCTCTGTTGTGGATTTATACCTGAATGATTTGGAGGCATTCCAAGAAAGATCATCTATCCAGCTGTGGTCATTTTTCCAAAGTCTCTAGGCAAAAATGGGGAGATCAATTGTGGCAATAACGTTTAGCATATGGTTTATTAATCTCTATTATCTGTGAATATTGGTAGTTCTGGACAGGGGTTCTTCACCAGGGGTCCCCAGGTCCATAAATAGAAATCAGGGAGGTCTTTGAACTTGGATTGAAGAAAGTCTTTATTTTCCTGACTGATATTTATCATTTCCCTCCAATTTAAAGCTTGGAAACAATCCACAGCACTATTAGCAGTATTTGTGATTTTGTCACTAACAGAAGTCACAGATATTTTCATACCACATTTTAGTTGCAGCTCACAAAATATCATTTATGCCCTTCGCCACTTCAAAATTAGGATAGTTATGTATTAAGGTAGTTGGCTATTCAATGCATTAAATAGTTATTTGCTGCATTTATTAAGGTAGCTCGTTATTAAATGTATTCATAAGAAAACACATTCTTGTGAGAAATAGGTAATCACAATCTAATCATAAGAAACATCAGATAAACCCAAATTAAGGGACATTCTAAAAATAACTAACAAGTATTCTTCAAAAGTGTCAAGGTCACAAAAGACTAGGGAGACACCACAGCTACATTCAATGTGGGACCCTGGATTGGATCCTGGAACAGTAAAAGGACATTGATGGAAAAACCAGTGAAATCCAAATACAGTGCACAGTTAAGTTCAGAGAATGGCACTAATGTTAATTTCTTAGTTTTGATAGATGTACCACGGTTATCTAAGATGTGAACATTGGGGGAATCTGAGTGAAGTGTGTATTGAACGTACTCTACTATTTTTGCAACATTCTGTAAGTCTAAAGTTATTTCAAAAGAAAAGTTTAGAAAGAATTACATTTGGGAACTGAAAAACAAATAAAGAACCACATATATTACTCTATCAAAAATTGTTTTTATAATATTTTGACAAAAGTATTTAAAATAATTCTTTTCCTTTGAAATCCTGTGTACTGTATTTTATGATTTAAAATATTATCCTGAGAAGCAGCCCACTGACTTGCTCAGACAGCCAGAGGGATCATGGTGCAAAAAGATGAAGAATCACTGATTTAAGGCAATTGAAAGCTGCAGATACCAAATGCCAAAGTGATTGGATTAAAATCTATGGGCGGGGGCTTCCCTGGTGGCGCAGTGGTTGGGAGACCGCCTGCCGATGCAGGGGACGCGGGTTCGTGCCCCAGTCCGGGAAGATCCCACATGCCGCGAAGCGGCTGGGCCCGTGAGCCATGGCCGCTGAGCCTGCGCATCCGGAGCCTGTGCCCCGCAACGGGAGAGGCCACAACAGTGACAGGCCTGCGTACTGAGGAAAAAAAAAAAAAAAAAAAAAATAAAAATAAAAAATAAAATCTATGGGCGGGACTTCCCTGGTGGTCCAGTGGTTAAGAATCCATCTTGCAATGCAGAGGACGCCGGTTCGATCCCTGGTTGGGGAACTAAGATCCCACATGCCGCAGCACAACTAAGCCCACGTGCCGCAGCTACTGAGATTGCGTGCCACAACTAGAGAGCCCGCACGCCACAACTACAGAACCCATGTGCTCTGGAGCCTGTGCGCCACAACTGGAGAGAAGCCCGCACGCTGCAATGAAAGATCCTGTGTGCTGCAACTAAGACCCAACACAGCCAAAAAAAAAAAAAAAAAAAAAAAATCTATGGGGAACAGGTAGCCAGAGGAACCTCTTTACTTTGGCTTTGGTTTAGAATGAGTTGGCCTGAATCCAAGGTATTTTCTTTTTCTTTTTTAAAAAATTAATTAATTAATTTATTGGCTGTGTTGGGTCTTTGTTGCTGTATGCGGGCTTTCTCTAGTTGCGGCAAGCAGGGGCTACTCTTCGTTGTGGTGCACGGTTTTCTCATTGTCGTGGCTTCTCTCGTTGCAGAGCACGGGATTCAGTAGCTGTGGCACGTGGGCTCAGTTGTTGTGGTGCACAGGCTTAGTTGCTCCGCAGCACGTGGGATCTTCCTGGGCCAAGGATCTATCCTGCGTCCCCTGCATTGGCAGGTGGATTCTTGTTTTGTTTTTTTTTTGCTGTACGCGGGCCTCTCACTGCCGTGGCCTCTCCCATTGCGGAGCACAGGCTCCCGACGCGCAGGCCCAGCGGCCATGGCCCACAGGTCCAGCCGCTCCGCGGCACGTGGGATCCTCCCGGACTGGGGCACAAACCCGCGTCCCCTGCATCGGCAGGCGGACTCCCAACCACTGCACCACCAGGGAAACCCAAGCAGGTGGATTCTTTTTT
>NW_006788807.1:1477605-1491995 GCF_000442215.2 Lipotes vexillifer | reverse complement strand
ATGGTTGTTAGTATTTGCCTTATGTATTGAGGTGCTCCTATGTTGGGGGCATAAGTATTTACAATTGTTATATCTTCTTCTTGGATCGATCCCTTAATCATTATGTAGTGTCCTTCTTTGTCTCTTCTGATAGTCCTTATTTTAAAGTCTATTTTGTCTGATATGAGAATTGCTACTCCAGCTTTCTTTTGGTTTCCATTTGCATGGAATATCTTTTTCCATCCCCTTACTTTCAGTCTGTATGTGTCTCTAGGTCTGAAGTGGGTCTCTTGTAGACAGCATATATATGGGTCTTGTTTTTGTATCCATTCAGCCAATCTGTGTCTTTTGGTGGGAGCATTTAGTCCATTTACATTTAAGGTAATTATCGATATGTATGTTCCTATTCCCATTTTCTAAATTGTTTTGGGTTCGTTATTATAGGACTTTTCCTTCTCTTGTGTTTTTGTCTAGAGCAGTTCCTTTAGCATTTGTTGTAAAGCTGGTTTGGTGGTGCTGAACTCTCTCAGCTTTTGCTTGTCTGTAAAGGTTTTAATTTCTCCATCAAATCTGAATGAGATCCTTGCTGGGTAGAGTAATCTTGGTTGCAGGTTTTTCTCCTTCATCACTTTCAGTATGTCCTGCCACTCCCTTCTGGCTTGTAGAGTTTCTGCTGAGAGATCAGCTGTTAACCTTATGGGGATTCCCTTGTGTGTTATTTGTTGTTTTTCCCTTGCTGCTTTTAATATGCTTTCTTTGTATTTAGTTTTTGACAGTTTGATTAATATGTGTCTTGGCGTATTTCTCCTTGAATTTATCCTGTATGGGACTCTCTGTGCTTCCTGGACTTGATTAACGATTTCCTTTCCCATATTAGGGAAGTTTTCAACTATAATCTCTTCAAATATTTTCTCAGTCCCTTTCTTTTTCTCTTCTTCTTCTGGAACCCCTATAATTCGAATGTTGGTGCGTTTAATGTTGTCCCAGAGGTCTCTGAGACTGTCCTCAGTTCTTTTCATTCTTTTTTCTTTATTCTGCTCTGCAGTAGTTATTTCCACTATTTTATCTTCCAGGTCACTTATCCGTTCTTCTGCCTCATTTATTCTGCTATTGATCCCATCTAGAGTATTTTTCATTTCATTTATTGTGTTGTTCATCATTGTCTGTTTCATCTTTATTTCTTCTAGGTCCTTGTTAACTGCTTCTTGCATTTTGTCCATTCTATTTCCAAGATTTTGGATCATCTTTACTATCATTATTCTGAACTCTTTTTCAGGTAGACTGCCTATTTCCTCTTCATTTGTTAGGTCTGGTGGGTTTTTATCTTGCTCCTTCATCTGCTGTGTGTTTTTCTGTCTTCTCATTTTGCTTATCTTACTGTGATTGGGTTCACCTTTTTGCAGGCTGCAAGTTCGTAGCTCCCGTTGTTTTTGATGTCTGTCTCCAGTGGCTAAGGTTGGTTCAGTGGGTTGTGTAGGCTTCCTGGTGGAGGGGACTAGTGCCTGTGTTGTGGTGTATGAGGCTAGATCTTGTCTCTCTAGTGGGCAGGTCCACGTCTGGTGGTGTGTTTTGGGGTGTCTGTGGACTTATTATGATTTTAGGCAGCCTCTCTGCTAGTGGGTGGGGTTGTGTTCCTGTTTTGCTATATGGTTGGCATAGGTTGTCCAGCTCTGTAGCTTGCTGGTCGTTGAGTGAAGCTGGGTGCTGGTGTTGAGATGGAGATCTCTGGGAGATTTTCGCCGTTTGATATTATGTGGGGCTGGGAGGTCTCTTCTTGACGAGTGTTCTGAAGTTGGCTCTCCCACCTCAGAGGCAGAGTCCTGACTCCTGGCTGGAGCAGCAAGAGCCTTTCATCCACTCGGAGGGTAGGTAAGGGCTAGACCGGGCAGGGCCTTTTCTTCTGTGCTGAGAAAGCTGGGTGTATCCTAGTGGCAATGGGGCCTCGCTGAAGGGCAAAGCAGCAACTTTTGGGAGGTCTGAGGTCTTCTGCCAGCGTTCAGTAGGTGTTCTGTAAGAGCTGTGCCACATGTAGATGTATTTGTGGGGAGGAAGGTGATTTCCACGTCTTATTCTTCCGCCATATTGAAGCTCCTCCTAAGCAGGTGGATTCTTAACCACTGCACCACCAGGGAAGCCCCAAGGTATTTTCTTTAGTGTCCTTCAGTTCCCTTCTACAGATGTGTTGTGGAGGGAAGCTGACTTTGAATGACAGGCAACACCAACACACTGAGGGCGTCTGGCCATGAGCCACACACCCATTCACTGGACACTCACATCCTCGTCCTAACACGGCACTGCAGAAGGCTCATTTTTTTCTGTCATCCCACATTTGTTTTGAGCTTGGGTCAGGGTTTAAATTATTAATCACTTCCTGGGATATTTGTTTCTCAAATCGGTTTCCAAACCACTTTAACTTGTATGCACAGGCTTTATCCTTCTGCCGTGCAGTTATGTAAAAACAACCTTGTAGATGTTAACGGCCACCTCTGCAGGTGCTGGTGTTGGAGCCAAATCTACAGAGGAAACTAATTGGAAACAACATGTCAAGATGCTTTTTGGAATAGGTATTTATTCAAAAGGCTGCATAACACAGAGGCAGAGAGGAGAAAAGAGCAATGCCAAGGAAGAAGGGTGGGATGAGGAATGTGGCTGCATTAAGTCTGCCCCCCAGTAAGGGATGGGCATCTTAAATAAATACGGGTACCAAACCTACACCCTTTCCTTCCCTGTTCTGAACTAAAGAGGCCACTGAGCCCTTACTGGAATGAACTTCAGTGGCTTAAAATGGAAACATGGGTTTCAAACAGTGTAGAAACTCTCTTTAGAAATAATCTAGTAAAATTAAATGGAAAAGTACGGGCTGTTGGCTTTACAGTACTGAATGATGGTTTGGCCAACGTGTACAGAAGCAGAGCAATGTTAAAACACTGCTGTCAAGTGATGCGGGTCCATCCACAACCCCTCCCCATTTAGTAAACACCTCCATTCAGGCTTCCAGAGTGGGGATACCTGCAGAACTGTGCCATGTTTGGCCAGATAAATGCTTTGATGCTGCAGCTGTAGGGACCATTCCTATCTGTGAGAACTAGTGAGGTTTGTACAGATTCAGAACTGAGAACGGCCTAAGGGAAGTCTTAAAAACAGAACTGAATTTAAACGTCCAATGAGGGTTTGGAAACTTACATGCCATGGGGCTTTAGGATCTGTTTTTGTGCTTTCTCTGTTGAATAGAATTAAAAACAAGGCAAGTGTATCTTGCACTCCCTCCAAGGAACTCTTGAACTACTGAATAGAAGTTTAGGTGGATCACTTACGATGTGCCAGACAGTGAGTTAAATGCTTTACAGGTATTATCTCCTTTAATTCTTGCTGTATTCTTAGGAGTTGGGTATCATCGGTCCCATTTTACAGAAATGCACGAGTTCTTTGTGGAATAGTGTTTGTATTTAGTGCCAAGCCACAGCTTCCTAGCCCCTGTTTTCAGCTTGGCATTCTAAGTCATGATCTGGTTGGAAATTGTGAGTTTCCTTTAAAAGCAATCCATGTTACTTTCCCTTAAGAAATAGTCACATAACTATCTTGAGAGAGGAGGTGCCATAAAACACATTATGTTTAAAACAAAAAACAAAAAAACCCCACACATTATGTTTAAAAGTGTAGGATTTATTTGTTTTAGTTGTACAAATTTGTGGTAAAAAATCTTTTAGATGAATACATTACAGATAAAGAGTTAAAGAACCTGCCAGTTTATGACAGTGAGCGTGAAAGTAATTCCAGGCCAGACAGGAAGATTTTAATTGAAAAAGAGTACATACCTGAATTAATTAACAAGGGGCCATGGACTTTAAAAATGGTGCCATTTTGAAATGCTGGTGCTGGACAGGTGTCATTGTAATGAGATGGGAGAGGAAGCACCTACCTGAGAATTCCCGCCAACTCTGGAATCAATAGACGGTAGTGGTTGGTTGGGAAGTCCCATTAAGGGCGGCAGATGCTGGCACTGTTTTAGGAAGCTTCCCTTGGGGGCCAGCTCAGGGTAACAGATAGAAGGCTGAAAAGGGGGACCTTCAAACCGAAGGTCAGGTGGGCTTTCAGGTCTGGAGGCATCAAGAGCCTCGTAGGATGACCACAAAGCTTTGTTCTCCTGCCCTCCTCTGCTCAGGGTAACCCTTTAAGGTAGTGGTCAACAGCATGGGATTTACAGTTTAAAGGACTGTGTTCAGATCTCTGCTGTGCCACTTCATAGCTGTGTGATGTTTGGCAAGTCACTTCACCTCTCTGATTCTTAATTTCTTCATTATAAAACAGGATTTTTATACTACCTCCTATAGAGTCCCATGAAGTTTAATTAGTTAAGTTATGTAAGGAACTTGGCAGATTTCCTGGTGCTGGAGCTAAAGGAACAGAACAAATTCATAAGAGACAGATACACAAATGGACAAAATGTCAGTGTGTCAATTCCATGGGAGTCGGGTTAACACAAAAATGTGTAAAATATCATTAGTATATTTTCTCATTAAGTATTTTATGCTCTACTTGACTATAGTGAATGGAAAAAATATCAAGTGAAAGAACTTACACAAGTTCACAAATAGACTTCTCCCATAAAGTCTAAAGTTCCTCAACATACATTTAGGAAAACAGAACGCTTGAGGCTGAAGAGAAATATAACATCTACTACCTTCAAGGAAATTACAACCTAGGGCTAAACCTATACTAGCTAGGACAGAAGATGCTTTCTTCAGAATACTTGTATGACATTAGGTTTACCTTTACATTTTTATTCTCTAGAATGATTCTTTCTTCTTTAGGTTCATTTAGCAATTTTAATGCATTTTTATGGAATAAAACATTTGTTTATTTATTATTACTGAACAATACATTTCCCAGGAAAGGCTAGCCTGACAAAACTTTCATGCATACCTGAAAGACTGGCTGATTGGTTGTGACCCCATTAGTTTGAATCAGTGATACCCATTCATTATTCAACAGACATTTATTGTGCACCTACTATGTTCCAGGCACTTTGCAGATGCACAGAGTAAAGAGGTGAGACAGGGCAACCCTCCTGTTATGAAACACACATACCAGTGGGCGATGTGGAGCAGGGCTAACAGCAAGCAGCCACCAGGTGTGTAATGTCATCTGACCTCCCCCCATCCCCCATGGGACACCCCCACCCCCCGAGATTGGTGCTACTACACACCCTTCTTACAGAGGGGCACAGAGAGGTAGAGCAGCGTGCCCAGGATCCTGCAGCTAGAAAGTGGCAGGGCTGGAATTAGAACCGGGGGTCTAGTTGTAGAGTCCAGACTCAACCATCGGGCTATGCCACCCCTTTAAAGAAGAAAAGCAACTGGTAAACAAGTAAACATAAAAAAGAGAGTTTCAGAGACTGATAGTGCCATGAAGTGGTAACCGTTATGAAGAAATTAAACTGGACGTTAATAGGAGAGGTTAGTGGTGATTTCTCTGCAGGGCATGTTTGCACTGAACTCGGGGAGGAGCATGAACTAGTCGTGGCCTGATCAGCTGGGGGTGCCAGCAGAGGGGCGTTGGGGCAACGGAGCAGAAACAGCAGTGAGGCGAAGGCTCCAAGGATGGGATAGGGTTATGGCATCGCAGATGGCCAGAGGGGCTAGAGCACTAGAACAGAGGTCACGTGGGCCCCGAGAGCTGAACGGGGACCCGAAGTTCATTCCCAGAGCTGTGTGAGCCCTTTCACAGGTCGGGAATGCTACTCAACACAAACTATGGAGATAAGACCCTGGAGCGACTTTGTCTTGTGAAGAAGAAGCCATCCTATTCTTGGTACTTTTGACATAGACACACCCTCAGAGGAGCAGGTCCTTCTCGCTGCGTACATCACAGATGTCACCTGACCACAAATCTTCTGCCCTCGAGACTTGCTGCCACCAGCCAACTGGCCAAGCAGCTGCTGCTTGCTCCACGGGACAGGGAGCACGTGATTTTCCCTCATCATTCTAGTCTCTGCACCTGGAAATACGTGCTGGGAGGGAAGGAAAGCATACTGGAGAAATAGAATTAATATGATAGAAGAGAATTATTATAAGGTACTGGTGCACACAATCCTGGAGGCTGAGAAGTCCCAAGGTCTGCCCTACGCAAGGTGGAGACCCAGGAAGGGTGGTAGTTCTAAGGCTTGAGAGCTGCAGACCTGATGGTGTAGGTTTGAGTCTGAGCCTAAAGACCTGAGAAGCAAGAGGGCAGGAAGCAGGAGAATTCAACCTTCCTCCCCCTTTCTGTTCTATTCAGGCCCTCAACAGATCGATGATGCCCCTGACTTGGGGGTGAGGGGGTGCATCTACTTCACTCAAACTACCAATTCAAATGCTAATCTCTTCCAGAAACACCCTCATAGACACACCCAGAATTAACGTTTAACCAGCTCTCTGGGTACCCGGTGGCCAGTCAAGCTGACGAGAAAATTAACCATCCCAGAAGGGGAGTAGGCAGTACCCCCGTCTCCATTATTTGCTCTGTTAGCTTCACTGTGCTTTATGGAAACTCCCTGTCCAGTCCTTCCTCCCCACAGTCTACAGCAGAAGAAAGCTAGAGTTGACAGAGAGAATCTCTTTGCCTTTGATCTCTGCTGCCTTTATGCCTGAATTCCAAGGAAGCTGATCTTTCCTGTGTTTACTGCTTTGTGCAGCCACTAAAGAAAGATGAGCAATTGTCTCTCTCTACCAACATTTCCAAAATGTGCTTGGCTGGAGATCTCATTTGCATGACAAAGATGCCCCATTAATGAGCCAGTCGCCTGGTGGGCCAGGCAGGCTTTGGGGCACATCCAAAGGGACTCTATGAAACTACAGAATTGCTTATTACGTACGATGCCCCCTCCAGACAACCACGCTCAGACTATGGGACAGCTTCCCTGGAGTCTGCGTTCTTTGTCCTTTGGAGGATCTGGAAGATAGCAGGGATCAGTGAGAACTGTGCAGACTCCCAGCTCTGCTCGCGGGTCTTGGAGGCCATGCCTTCGAGGTGGTATTGGGCTAACTCTTATTCAGAAGACTCACCTCTACTATAATTGTTTTCTTCTTGATATTCTGCTTTATAGATCAGTCATGTGACCTTTTGAGGCCACAGGGTTTTCACTGTTGAATAGTTCTTCAGAATAACTCACGTGTCCTGAGTGTGTGCTGAGTGCCAGGCACCATTCCAGCGTTCTCGTGGGTTATTTTGTGTAACACCGATGGCTGCCCTTGAGCTACGGGTGATTATCGTACCCATTTTACAGATGAGGATGCTGACCCTAACCACATCTGAAGTCCACCAAGGTGGACAGAAATGCTCTCCTTGCTGGGCTCCCTGAACTGTGTGGGAAACGGAATTCCTGTCTTTTCAGGATGCCACTGCTGTCTCCCACTGTCCCTTCCCCTCTCCTCTCTCCTAACAGATCCTGGATATGCTCAAAGTGACAGTGCTAGGGGACCGGGGATTGGCTCCATTTGTATACACACAGGATTTGTGGGAAGACAGGTGCGAGGGTTTTCTCTCTGAAGTTCTCCAGTCACTTTTCCCCTTTTCCTGAGGGTGTGTCTTCATCTTTTCCACGCGAAGATTATCTTTCTCCTTCTCTCTGGTCTCCCAGAACCATAATCGATGCTCTTTCTTTACTTCGATTAAAAAAATCCGCATCCCGGGGCTTCCCTGGTGGTGCAGTGGTTGAGAGTCCGCCTGCGATGCAGGGGACACAGGTTCGTGCCCCGGTCTGGGAAGATCCCACATGCCGCGGAGTGGCCGGGCCCGTGAGCCATGGCCGCTGAGCCTGTGCGTCTGGAGCCTGTGCTCCGTAATGGGAGAGGCCACAGCAGTGAGAGGCCCGCGTACCGAAAAAAAAAAAAAAAAAAAAAAATTCCCCATCCCAGTGGCATTTTTTTTGTTTGAGTCTCCCTCAGATAGGTCCATGAAAGAGGGCAAAAAGCCCAGATTCTATCTGCGGAAATCTTGATCTACGCGTTAATTACGCATCTCAATTTTCACAGTGTGTTACTTTGGTTGCAGACCCAGCCTAAGCCAGATCCAAGTGGGTTGTACAACCAAACCCTGGGAAGGACAGTGACCAGTGATGGGGTTCAGGATACTCTACCCCCAAATACGGAACCTTGACGTGTTGAAAATTTTAAGCTAAAGGAGTCTGAGAAAACAGCAGAACTACCTTCTCCCCTGAAAAAGGTCATAAAATCCTCATGTGATGGATGCCCTCCTTTTACCCATAGGAAAGAGAATCTTTGTCTCCCAAGACAAAGAGACACCAAGAAGAATCTAAGCAAACAGGACATGCTAAGTCTCCCCTGTTTACTAGCCTTCCTCCTACCCCTTAGCCTGTCATGTTCCTCCATGACTGTCTGCTCTTCCTCAAACCCAGCATAAAAATACCCAGTTCTGTTTCTTTGGGTCTTCCTTTCCTTATGAAGGCGTCCATGTCAGGTAAAACTTAACGAAATGTGTATCCTTTTCTCCTGTTCATCTGTCTCTGGCAGTCTACTTTTCAGACCCAGTCAGGCACCCTACAAGGGTCCAGGAAAACTTTTGCTTCCCTCCACAGGGTGAACCCACTGCTCGGGAGCCCTGAATGGTGCTCGGTCTGTGCTTGACTTTCATGTCTGTTTCTCTGTGATAGTTTCATTTCTCTCCCATGAGAAGGAAAGCATGGCTGATGGCATCTCCCAAGCTTTGTATTTAACAGCTTCTCAGAGGGACTTACAATACCCCCCTTTTCTCCCTCTGGGAGGATTCGTTGGGCCAAGCAAAGACCCAGAGTAATAACATGATGGCCCAGAGTTGCCATGGGGATCACGGGGCTCTGAAGAGAAGGGTTGGGTAGATGGAACCCTAGATGTCCAAGACAGTTCATCGTCCTCATTAACGTCCCAGTACAGCCTCTAAGG
The DNA here is from genome assembly GCF_000442215.2 of Lipotes vexillifer. Taxonomy (NCBI): domain Eukaryota; kingdom Metazoa; phylum Chordata; class Mammalia; order Artiodactyla; family Lipotidae; genus Lipotes; species Lipotes vexillifer. Next base: position 1,483,098 of record NW_006788807.1, on the reverse strand, counting down.
TAAGCACATTATTGGACTTAACTGAGAATTAAATTATTTCTGACTCTTGAGCAGTTGCCTATTGCCTTCTGTTTTGATGTTAGTTTCTGCCAAGAAGTTCCCAAGCCCTCCTGCTACCCTACTCCCTACATGTGTTCCTCTTCCATGTCCCCCTGCCAAGGTCCTCCCTGGATTGTACGAGTTCAGGCTGTCCTACCTTGCCTTCTCTAAAGACACATTATTAGCTCACACCTTTTACTTCTTTCTCACCTCCTGCTTGTACCTCCTAATTAGCACCTTTTCTATAATTTATTAAGCCAGAACATAATGCTGACAGCATGCTGCCTCGCTACCTGGCTATTTTATTCTACATTCTTTGGTTCCCAACTAGATTGTGGGTCCCTGTTGGCAGGGACCTTGTCTTGTTACTTCCTTCTGCTGTATTTCATGTCATAATGTCAAACGTACCAGTTAGGTTTGCATAGCAAACCACCTTACAGCTTAAGCTCCACCTTAGGAGCTTAGAATAACAGCCATCGACTTAGCTTGTGCTTCTGTGAATTGACGATGTGAGCTAGGCTTGGCGGCACTGTCGTGCTGGCCTTGTCTGGGCTTACTCACAGATCTGTGCTCGGTGTCGCCTCATGTCCGCGGCGCTGCTTCTGGAGTTGGCTGGTTGTTGGCTGAGGTGGAGGGATTGATTGGCTGCACGGTTCTCAGCAGCCAGCACACGAGCCCAGCTCCTTCACATAGTGACAGCAGATTTCCAAGAACAGCGAGAGAGGAAAGGCTTGGTGTGCAAACACTTCTCTTGTCACCTTTGCTTTTGTCCCATTGACCAGAGCAAGTCACACGGCCAAGGTCAGAGTCAGGGTCAAAGGAGAGCTACAACATGGATACAGGAAGGAGAAGTTTTGCTGATTACATAAGGTATATTCAAAGTCTCAGTAGACATATACATATCTGCCCAGTTAAATTGTATATTTTCTTTGAAAAATCTAGCTCTTAAAAAATTAGTAGAGATGATTTACTTGAAATCATATTACCTCTGTAGTCATGTTCTATTTTTTTTTTAATTGGCCTTTTTTATACTACATTTTCTCACCTTCTCTCTCTCTCTCTCATTTCTCCTTTGATCCTTTCATTGACTGGATGGAATATATTTATCACTCTGAAGTTGGATCCTGCACTTTAGGGCTTTGTGTGTGTGTGTGTGTGTGTACATGAATATATGCATGTGTACGGTAAATAGGGAAATATTTCTCCTTTGCCCAGTTTTAACGTCCTATAATCCAATGTCACATCCTTCAAACATGCGTCAAGTTAGAATGGGAACAAACTGCATACATACATGATTTCCACATGTGCTAATTTTCTCAATGTTCTGTGCCAGGAAAAGCAACAATACCAAGGCTGCTTGGACAGGGCATTCATTCCTTAGGTATAAGTTCTATGCCTCCTTTGAAGCAGACTCTGGAAAACAACTTTGAGGCAGTGATGCTGTAATGGTGGCAAACAACCATGGTCCATTGAACTTCCGATTCAGCAGCCAGGGATGGTGACCTTTACCTTCATGGGTGAAGTTCACTCCTACCAGAGAAGGTCCAAGCGTGTCAACTAACATTTCAGGTCAACAAAGCACTTCAACTATTTTGACCAATGGTTACTCAATATACATTTTGCTCACTCCACTGAATGGCCCCCTGTAGAGAAATGTGTGGCACATCAAGAAAATTATTCAGACCTTTTATTTGGAGGAGTTTGTCAAATTTTAGAACTTTTGAAGCAGAAGGCCAAAATAGTATAATAGTTTAAGAGACTCTGCCTTGAGGTCTAATCCCCATAAGCCCTCATTGTATATCACTCGTTGTAGTTCTGTTTCTCTAGTCAAACCATTACTAACATTCATTTTTCCCCTTTGCCATTTCAAACAGCATTGGGGAGAAGTGGCACAGAGCCTTAGTTGGGGTTTTCCCCAGAAGCAGATACTGAGACAAGGGCTTGGGAGTAGAGAGTTTATTTGGGAGACAGTCCCACAAAGCTCTGTGAGGAGGTGAGGAGAGTGAAGCAAGGAAGAAAGAAGGCAAGAGAGAGAGTCTTACTGAGTGTTGCCCCTGGGGGCACCTGGAGAGCAATCAACCTCAGAGTCAACACCGCGGTGGGGAGGAAGGCTGGGCATCCATCCACCTGTCCCCACTCTCCGCCCGGTGAGGACAGTCCCCAGTCGTTCACTCTGTTGCCTCAGTCTCCCCATCTGATAAATGAAGTCATTGGGATATTTTTCTAGGCCAGGAGAAGGTGGACTAGACAAACTCCAATGAGAGGAGAGGGCATATCAGGAGGTGGTGAGCTCTGTTTACCATTTAAAATTGTGTTTTTAGTACAGGTGCCCTAATAAAATTCTATTTCCGCCTACAGTTGTAAAAGTGAACCATTAAAATCTTTCCCTCTAGTCAATTAGATCCTGCTGCCTACCAACCAGTGGGTCTACAACATTTATCCTCTTGCTTGTGGTCTGTGGGTCAGCTGTGTCTCAGCCGGATGTGGCTCAAGGTGGCAGTTGGGTTGATGTCTACTCCCTACGTTTCTCCTTGACCAGTAGTAGCCTCTGAGGTTATGCCCTTTCCATGGAGGTTCACAGCAGTGCGGGAGGCATGTTCAGGGCTTTCATGCAAATGGTGTTCATTAATATTTCATTGACCAAAGCAAATCAGGCTCAAAACAAGGGGTGAATAAGTGCCCTCCATCCACCGTGAAGCCTTGGCAATGGCAGAGGGACATTTAATTTTATAACCGGGAGGGAGTGAAGAACTGAAAGCAATAATCCTACCCGCCGTACCATTCTCATGTTCAGAATCACTTCTCATCAGCCTCTTAATCATACCTGCTCTTTTGGCCTCTTTTGAACCCCACACAGTGCCTGGCTTGGTCTCTCTACTGAGATTTCCTCTCACTGTCATGGCATTTCCTATAGGGAAAACGTCTGTAGTAGACTGTTTTGGTGCCCGCCATGCAACCATTCCCCAGCTGCTGTGAGTGTTGGCTGCTAACGGCCCAGAGCTGCTCCCTTCTCCGGAGAGCTGCCCTCTGTTGACGGGATGATCCACCCTGGGAGGGGAAACCCAGAGACATGATGGACTTATGCAGAGTGCAAAATCCAGCCCTATGCCTCAAGGTGAGGACAGCTTGGCAATATAATTTAGGTTCCAGAATGTTCCTGTGGATCAGGCCTAGGCTAAATGTTCTTTGAGACTACATCCTATCTTATTTCTTTTCCTATCCTGCTTCTCTTACTCCTTTGCAATTTTCTCCTAAGAGAATGTCCTCAAAAAATTAAATGCCCCCAAGTCTTTTTCTCAGGCTCTGCTTCTAGGGGATCTGACCTAAGACAATGCCTGTTTTTTGGCATCTCTTTTAGTACCTCCACAGCACCCTGCCATTTCACCAACTGTAACTATGCATGGGATGAATAAAAACTTAGACATTTTCCTTGCTTGGGATGGATGCGTGAAGCCTCCTCCAAGCCTGCACCCAATATTTCTAGTCATCTGTACCAATATGTACTTCAGATCTCTTCATCTTGGCCACACAGTCACTACGGTTCCTTATCCAACGTCTTATATGATCTGTGTATGTCCAGGGTGTCTCCCTCATCCATCGCGTCCACAAGGAATTGTGTTTAGTCGGGTAAGTTTTTTTTTTAATATTTTATTTATTTATTTATTTATGCCTATGTCGGGTCTTAGTTGCAGCACGCGGGATCTTCGTTGCAGCATGAGGGATCTTTTGTTGTGGTGCGCAGGCTCAGTAGTTGTGGTGCGCAGGCTCAGTAGTTGTGGTGCGCGGGCTTAGTTGCCCCACGGCATGTGGGATCTTAGTTCTCCCTGACCAGGGATCAAACCCACGTCCCCTGCATTGGAAGGTGGATTCTTTGTCACTGGACCACCAGGGAAGTCCCTAGTCTGCTAAGTTTTGACTTGGTGAGCCCCTAAGATTCCTAGTGACCATTCTCCCTTTTCTTTTCACACAGAGATGTTAACCTGGAGGTCCAGGACAGGGGAGGCTGTTGTTCATGGACTTTAGAAATGATAGATCTGTGTTCAAATCACAGTTCTGTCATTTACAAGCTGTAGTTTTGGCCAAGTTACCTAACATCTTAAAGCCTCAGTTCAGCTTCTATAAATTAAGTACAATGGTACTTGAAGAACAGTATTCTCCTTTGCACTCAGAAAAAATGTGTGGTTACAAATGCAGTTGTCTACAGTGCTATGAGCTGGTTTTGAGCAGAGTTCTGAATCTCAAGTGTGTTTCACGTAGAGAAAATGGGACAATATACAGGTATCAGGCAGCCCTGAGCCTGGAACATTCACAGTGACGGCTTTCACTCATTAGGTGCTTGCTGTGTGTCAGCTACTAGGCTCAGCCCTTCACATGTGTCGTCTTGGAATCCTGTCAGCAACCTGGCATTGTTCTACCTCCTGCCTCTTTGTGGCTATGGGCAGTTGATCAGCCAGTGACCTTGAAATGTTTGCAGCTGTTGACTTCCATCTCAGGAAATCAAGATTTGGGAGAAGGTGGAGGAATTGGACTGGGAAATGTAGACGTGTGTTGCCTGGAAGGACCGGATGTAAAGAAGCTCACCCACTGCACTCGGTGAGAACATCTGAGCTAAGAGGCTTTTACCCCAACTGTGCATCCTACGGTCCATTTTCGTTTGCTTTCTGTAGAAGTCAGTCTTCATCATCTCTTCAAGACTCATTGGTCCCATCGGTTCTTGTAAAAGTACACAGCGCTCTTATTTCATTTTCCTTCCATGTACCCAAATCCTTTCCCCAGCCTTGCTTTCATGTTCAGATTTCTGCCCTTCCTCAAATAAATTGCTTGGACTTTGGGGGGATATAACCCTGATTTGGAGGGAGAAAGACCAAAAAGATAAAAATACCTTCCTCTCCTTTACACCCAGGAAACTCTGATTACAACTGCGATTTTCTACAAGGCTGAGAGCTGCCGGTTGCCTGGTGCCTCTTAGCAGTGTCCTGGATCTGAGATGGTAGCTCCACCGTTTTTTTTTCCATATCCATGACTCCTATTGGCACCGAATACAGGCTGTTCATTTATTATTAATTACAACCATTATTTATATGGAACTGGAGAGTTTTACATCAAGGCTGAGTCCCAGCTAGAACATAAAGCTGTGTGGGGACCAGCTCAGAGGCAAAGGGACACGAGGGATCAGTAACCCTTATACCCTGCCACTCTCCCCCCTCCCCCACCAAGGACAGAGGTGGAAAGAGGAGGTGTGAACAGGTACAGACAGGAAGCTGAGGGAGGAGTACACCTTGCACGAGCTTTTATGCTCTGACATGTTCCTTTTTGAAGCATAGGGAGCAGCTGAGGAGGCAGAGATGGTAATATATTCTGAAATTTTATAGTTAGAAGGCTAGATCATTGTATACATTAATTAATTTATTCAACAGTCAATCACTGAGTGTTGATTATGTGCTAGGTGTAGGG
>NW_006788807.1:1475727-1477595 GCF_000442215.2 Lipotes vexillifer | reverse complement strand
GGAAAACAGAGATGCACAAAACAGACATGGTCCCTACCCTCCTGGAACTTGCATGCTGGTCGCATTAATACACACAACTGAGACTAGGGCAGTAGTCTGGGTGTTGGGGTGGGGGAGGGCGGTGGGGTGGAGTGGTCAGGGTGGCAGGAGTGGGATAAGAGGATGGACAGTTACTTAAGAGCAAACGCAGCATGAACATCCTTTTCATGGAGAGCTGTTGCATGTCAGCATGTCAGTTTTCTAGGTGTAGATTTCTGTTCTAACTCTTTCTTGGAAGATGAACTCAGAGGCTATTACTCCAACAGCAATAGTGTAGGGTGTCACTTGTTATTTAACACACACTAATCTGGTTTTCGACATGCCAGCTGCTGTTCTGAGTGTTTTACACATACTGATTCATTTAATTGACATAACATCTCCTCAAGGTAGATTCTGTTTTTGTTCTCATCTTATAGACAAGGAAACGGAGGCACAAAAGTTTAGCTATCTTGCTGAGTTATGCAGATGTAAACCTGGCATCCAAATTCAGGCAGTCTGGATCCAGAGTGATCCTTTCAACCACCTGTGCTTGGATTTGAAGATGCTGCAGCTCCACCCCTTGCCTCTTATCACAGTAAATTATCATTCATTCCCCCCAAAAGAATGTATCAAATGCTAACTACATGCTTAGTGCTAAGAATACAGAGAGACAGAAAGCAAGTTGGGAGTAACTGCCTAGTGGGTATGGGGCTTTCTTTGGGGGTGATGAAAATGCCTTGGAACTAGCTGATTACACAGCATTGTGAATGTACCACATGCGACTGAAATGCTCGCTTTAACACGGTTAGTTTGATGTTAGGTGAATTTCACCTCAAAAAGGAAAAAAGAAGATAGGGGTGAATATGAAAGACCTGAAGGGGTGAGAGAGGTGTGCCCACTTCATTCTAATGCAGTGGGGGATGGATGCTAGCAGAATCTTGCACAGTAGCTTATGTATTGCTATGGGAACCAAGAGGAGGCAGTGATTTATTCAGCCTCAGTGGTCAGGGAAGCTTTCGCTGAGGGTTTCTATTTGAGCTAAGCCACAGCAAAGATCATAAACCCAGGCGGCCCTGTGGGACAGGATGGTAATGTAAATGTGTTGTCAGCAGAAAGGCAACAGAATGGGGTACAGAGTTTGTCAAGTGTCCATGACCCATCCTCTCTCCAATATCCAACAGGCTCCGCCCTTTCTTTCCACCAGGGTTTGTGTGCATGCCGACAAGTCATTCACCTGAGAATCACCAAATCACGGTAAATGCCTGTTTTTCACATGATGTGTTGGGAGTGGAATGAAGGTAAGGAACTCTGAGATAGATTGGAACTAAGCTGGACAGTTCTGCAGACTCCTTTCTATCTTCCTAGATTTTATAGTCTGTTGTCACTGACTCTACACCCCTCAAAACCAGGGTTTCAGCTTTGTCGGGGGGCTGCACCTGGCACTTGGGGAATTGGAGCCAGACTCTGTAGCTCCTCTTGCAAGAGCATCTTCAGAAGGCACATGTTGCCCTTCAGATCTGGGTCTGAAGCCCAAACAAGGATTACAGGGCCTCTTCCAGGACCTCAGCCGTGCCCTACAAGGTAAAACGTGCTAAGAGTAAGTGTAGATATTGTTAACCCAGTCACAATGGATTTAAAGTTTGTCTTCCTCACTGTAAAACTGTGGGCATCATACGGCCTCCTCAGAGTATGAGTCCAGACAAAGTCAAGTGCAAGTGGTTCACTTGTGGGATGATCTCAGGAAGCACCAGTAGGGAAGTAAGGAAGTGCTGTAGGGAAGGGGAGGAAGCAAAAAGGATGGAGTGTTCAACGAGGTGGGCAAGTAGAGCTTAGCCCCACTGGGGAATGCC
>NW_006788807.1:1472973-1475640 GCF_000442215.2 Lipotes vexillifer | reverse complement strand
GCGAATGCCGAGAAGCAGTGTGGAACATGAGTGTTACCAACCTAGGGCAGAGGACGCTGCAGCACCGCCCTGCAAACCCCTGGTCATCGGTTGCTGAAGGCTGCTTCCAGGGGTGTTAGCTCTCCGGCACCTCTGGCTTTTCGTCAATGATCATAGAAAAGGTTCCTGCAGCCAGAAACAAAACATACAAACAAGAAACTGCTCAGGCAGAGAGTCTTGCGTGTAGAGGTGAGGACGCCGAGGATAAGGGTGGGGCTCTGGCAGCTCTGCTACAATGTGCGGGGCTGAACTGAAGTTCCCATCTTCTGTCTCTGTTCACCATCTTTTTTTTTTCACCCCAACCAACAACCATAATAATAATCCATCGCAGGCAGAGAAGGTTTCTTCCAATGTGCCAGGCGTTGTACTCAGCTCTATCCATTGATCAGTTATTTAGTTATTCAACTATTCAGCCAAATTCATCAAATACTCCCCACAGCCAGGAGCTGTGATAGAGTCTGTGAATAACGTCGTGTGCAAAACAAGCACTGCCTCTACCCTTACGGGAGGGTGGACTAGTGTGGGAACAGGCATGAGTTGAACAGTGATAGAAATAAATGTCTGTGCTCGGGTGAGGGTTCTGATGGATGAACTGCACTTCCTGGAGATCCGATTAATTAGCCTGGGGGTTTAGAGGAAGGTGCACAGGAAAAGGACAGGTAAGCTGAGGCTTGGAGGATGAGCAGGAGAAAACGAGGAGAGAAGTAGGATCAGAACACTTCAAGTAGAGACAATAGCACATGCACAGCCCCTGAGGGAAGATAGAACGTATGGAAAATTGGAGAAACTGAGAGCAGACCAGGTGTGGCTGGAAAATAATGAACAAGGTGGGTGTGTGGTGAGTGGTAGAGAGGAAGCTTGGAGACTGTGAAGGCCACATGAAGGGTAAATGCAGTGGAAGCCACTGCCAAGTTCAAGCTACAGCCAAGGGGTAGAGAGGGGGAAGAGTCTGACTGCATTTTAGCAGATTGCTCTAGTTCTAGAGTTCTGAATGGTTGGAGTAGATCAGCCACAATTTGGGAGACCAATGAAGAGACGACCCCAGCAACTTACCAGCAAGGTACAAGTAGCCTGTGAGGTGTGGCAGGAGAAGAAATGGGGAGGTATGAGTGGAACGGGGAGATCTCAAAAAAGGAAAATGCACAGGACTTGATGAGTTGGTGGATGTGAGGAGAGGGGAGGGGGAATGTCCAGAAAGACTCTGAGGTGCTGGCTTGTGCCATTTACATAGATGGGAGTGGTTAACTCTTTAGTGCTCACTCAGCTTCTGGGGATGGGGACTAACATTATCACTCATTTAGTGAATGAGGAAATAGAGGCTCAGAGAGGTTAAGAAGTGAGCGTAAGGCCACAGAGCTAATAAGTTGCCAACTAAGGACGTAACTGAAGAGCCAGTAGATATTAAAATCCATGTGCTCTATCACCCTCTGCGTGGCACCTGCTCTGTCCTGTCCAGTTCCACTGCCTTGCATATGATACCTTTGTGTATCCCTTATGCAGTCTCTCTAATTAAATCACCCAGCCACCGTGTAGGTGTTATCCTTTTGGAAACCAGCTCTGTGCTTGGTGCTATCCAATAAACCAATCAGTAGAACTAATTTGTGCTAATAGGGCAAAAAGTATCCACTTGATTGCAGGCTTTCTGAACAGCACCTTTGTGCAAAGTTATACAAAGAGTATTCAGGGCTTTGACATCCTGGCCCGGTAGCTTGTGACCCCACTAAAAATCCCACGGGGAAGTTTCTCTGCCCACCCTTGGGCAGCAGCGCTGGCTCTGCTAGAAAGAAAGGCTCAAGGTCGGCTCAGAGCTCCCACACAGACAGCCTTGACCCTAAGACCAGGTTCCAGAAGAAACAACGTGTAGATGTCTGTCACGTCTTTTTCTTTTTAAACCTTAGCAGCTCTCCTACTTAAAAGCATACTCTAGAAATGCACGTTGACTGGCCTGGGATTTTCTAGAAGCTGTCGGCTGGTTTGAAGACATAAATCAGGAATATTGAATGGACTCTGAACACCAAGGGAAAGCTTAAAACAACATTTTCTTTTCAAATATGGCCCTTTATATTATGAAAAAGTAATAGTCATGCTCATAAACCAATTCATTCACGTACTGCAATTCATGTACTGAAGATTTTTTTCCCATTTTCAGGAATCACCTAAAGTGCACAACATAGGAAAATCTCAAGGAAGATTATTGTCCAAATTAAAGGCAAATGTCTCTGATGACCTGACCTTGCTCTTTTGTTAACTCAGTACCACGAACAGTGGGCAAGTGTTGGTTTGTTGCCATTTCAAATATTCTCTTTCTCCTCCTGGGGACACTCACCCAGCTGGAGTGGGACCTCAAAACTGGGGTAAGTACCAAGCTCTCTTACGTGGCCACAGGTAGTTGTGTGCCGTGTGTTAAGAGGAGATGTGTGCCTTGCTACCACCGTTTCAAGCAGATGAGTTAGATCCGCTCAACAGCACTGATTCTCAGCCCGTAGGAAATGTCATGCCAAGTGGCCACCATCAGGCCCTGCATGTAACCATCACCTCCGTCCGACGTACACGCTTCAGGAGCTCGGAAAGCAGGTGCTGTTGGGATGGGAACCTCATTTGTCTGCTGGTTTTTTTTTTTTTTTTTTT
>NW_006788807.1:1463211-1472821 GCF_000442215.2 Lipotes vexillifer | reverse complement strand
TGCGGGCCTCTCACTGTTGTGGCCTCTCCCATTTGCGGAGCACAGGCTCCGGACGCGCAGGCTCAGCGGCCATGGCTCACGGGCCCAGCCGCTCCGCGGCATGTGGGATCTTCCTGAAACGGGGCACGAACCCGCGTCTCCTGCATCGGCAGGCGGACTCTCAAGCACTGCGCCACCAGGGAAGCCCATGTCTGCTGGTTTTTGAGTGTATAGGTTTCCTGCTTTCTTTCTTTCGACTTCTTTGCCTTCTGTGATTGTCTGACTGTCAGAGGATAAAGAAAAACACGCCCAATAAAGCCCTTTTCATGTATTTCATCTTCTGAATAGATGGGAAGTGGTGTGTATGAAGACACCCACCAGAGGACCCTCGTGAAGTTATTTTGTGTCAAAAACTGACACATTGAGAACATTGCAGGAACATTTAAAATTCTTCCCCTAGAAGCTTGGAAATTATGTGTTTCAAAATCCTTCAGGGGCTTTGATAAATAGCCTCTGAATCTGAACGATCTTGTGTTTATTATGGGTTCTGATTTTTAGAAAGATAATTTGTTTTTCTGGGGCCCTGATAAGCTCTTCTCCATTCCCCTGGAAAGCAGAGCAAGGAGAAATTAATGCATGTTTCAACAAGGAGCATATTTGAGTCCAAATATTTGAGTAGAAACAAAATTAAAAGTTGGATTAGGTCATCCTGATACATGTTCTAAATGAGTTACAGAAATACTTCATGCAGTAGGAGAAGCGTAAGCAGAGCCTCATTTACCTTTGGAATGATTGCTAAAGGAATTATGTTCATATTGGAGAGGGTTCCTTGTATTTATGGCATATGTGGCATTATGGGCAAATGTGACTAAAACACAGTTTACCGCTGTGGCTTCAAAGAGGAACACTTAGGAACACTTAACTTGAAATTCTGATTTAATGTTAATAAGTTAGTCTTCTTGGAGCTTGTGAGAGACGGCCTACTGATACTCATCTTGGGAACTTTCTTATCTTAGGAGATACTTAAAGCCCAGGATATTCTTGGTTCGATAGATCAGCACTTCTCAAACTTTCATGTGCACACAAATCCCTTGAGGACCTTGTTAAAATGTAGGCTCTGATCTGCAGGTCTGGGGTGGAGCCCGAGAGGCTGCATTTCTAACAAGCTTCCGGGTGATGTAGTGACTGGGACCAGTACATGGATGGTGTGGATTTTGTGTGTCAGGCACCTCTGGCCTATTCTAGGAAAACTGGACAAGTTGTACAAATTCAAATCTTCCTTTAGATTATGAAATTCGCTCTATTTTTCTCTTTAAAAGAAAAGCTACTTGGAAATAATTCAGAAATGTATGTATAAAAGAAAGAGGCAGGGCTTCCCTGGTGGCACAGTGGTTGAGAGTCCGCCTGCCGATGCAGGGAACACGGGTTCGTGCCCCGGTCCGGGAAGATCCCACATGACGCAGAGCGGCTGGGCCCGTGAGCCATGGCCGCTGAGCCTGCGAGTCCGGAGCCTGTCCTCCGCAGCGGGAGAGGCCACAACAGTGAGAGGCCCGCGTACCGCAAAAGCAACAACAACAACAAAAAAAACAAGAAAGAGGCAAAGACCATATGATTCATATGTAACCACTCTTAACATTAGAGTATTTCTGAGTGGTTCTCAACCCTCTGTCAGCATCACAGCTGCCAGAGAACCTTTTGTACACCACAGACACTGGGACCCACCTGTTTGAGTAACCCTGGACTAAACCTACCGGTAAATCAACACCCGGATGGAATAAGTGGGAAATACCTAGTGTTCTGTATGCAGGAGAGAGAGGGTTAAACATGAGGGGATCTTTGAAAGAGAATCTCGAGAGACTAGAGTTAGGAGTGACCCTGGGCACAGGGGTTCCAAGAGCAGGCATTATAGATATAAAAAACTCCTAAGTTCTAGGGTGAACTGAGAGCCTTCCAGGGTGTCTGCAGAGATGCTGTCTCCCCAGTCCTCTCAGGTGGGGTTCATTCTTGTGGGAATGATGTCACTGAGATCCAACATCATGGACACAATTCCCAACACATTACAGGCCACGCATGGCCATGACTCCCTAAGGAAAAGATCCAGGCAGCCAACAGAACAGGGTCATACATTCCCTCATTCCCTAGTTGTGTAGACAGTGGCTGACCACAGCTCCAAGGGTAAATATGAAAACAGTGGGAGGGGGTTTACTGCATCCATGTGGATGGTTACCGTGTAGACGGAGGATCCCTGCTTTATTTTGAATGAAAAGAACAGGAACCCAGGGGTCAGATGGATGAACATACGATATTACTGTATAAATTGGTCTCAGTTTCACAGAGGGCTCTTGCTTTTGACTCTAGCAGAAAATATGTTCATACTTTTAGCCAGTAAGATATAAAAAATAATAATATTGGCCCAAGTAATAAAAAGAGAGCATAAAATCTGAAAACATTTTAATGATTTTATTGTATTAATTAAAGGAGAAAAGCCATATGGTCACCTTAATAGATGCAAAAAGCTTTTGATAAAATCCTCATGATAGAAATTAATAGAACAAAACAAAACAAACAAAAACAGAAATAAAAGGAAAGTTACTTTACCTAAAAACATGCCACCAAAAACTATTCCGACTGGTAAAGTATTAGAACCATTCCCTTTAGTTCAGGAATAAAACGAAGATAATCACTGTAGTTGTTTCTATCTGTATTACCGATAGCCAATTCTGCGAGTAAATGAAATCATATACAGCAGGAAGAAACAAAACAGTCAGTATTTTCTGATGATATGATTATCTACATTGAAAAAAAGCCCAATATATGTATGCTATTTATTACTGCAAATTCAACAAGATTTCTGGATACAAGATCAATAATCAGAAACAAATTAGAAATATAATAATAATGATAATAATAATAAGAAATCCATCATCAAAAGCAACATGAATTCTAAGAGGCAAGAAATATTTATCTATCAAAATAAGTACAAAACCATTGTGGAGAAAAGTGTAAGTCTTTAGTGAAATACATATAAAATAAGCTAAATAAGAGGAAAATATACCATATCATAGATAGGACGTTGAAATTGCAGTTACTTCTAGGCGTATAACTTAGAAAAATTCTCAAGCATGAATACTGAGATAAGTTCTAGAATATCATCGCAGAACTAGTTATAAAGGAAAAATAAAAATCAAGTAGCTTAACTGTCAATCAGTAGAAGAAATGGATACAAAAACATATATATTACAGTATTTAAATGGGATAATATACAGCACTTAAATGAAGGAGCTAGGTCTATATGTATCAATACGTGTGACTCTAAAAACAATGTTGAGTCAAAAGAGCAGGTTGTGAAGAAATACACAGAGTGTGATGGAATGTAAATTTTTAAAACAAAGAAAACAAGACTAAATGTCTTCTAATGGATGCCTATGCACATAGTAAAAGTATAAAATTATGACTGAGAATAATGCACACCAAAATCAGACTCATGTTTACCTCTGGGTGAGAGGGAAATTTAATGGGTGATACAGGCTTCACCTGTATCTGTAGTGTTTTATTTCTTTAAAAAGAGGAGAATCTGAAATTAACTTGATATTGGTTAAAGCTGAGTGATGTGTTTGTTGTGTCATTATTTCATGACAGTATTTTTCTCAACTTATCTCATCCCTGCTGGTTTCATTGTAGAAGCTTCATCTTCATGGCAGGAACTGTATCCTATACTTTTTCTTCTCCCAAAGCAGAAGGAACCTCCTGGAAATTGTTAGTTGCTTATTTCTCACTGTAATCCTAGCATGGCTTTGCATGAGACCTCTCAAAGTTTCTTCTCATTACCAAGGTTTTAATCCAAAATAAATAATTAGCAGCTTGAGCAGTGCTGACTGGAGTGTGGTGAACTCCATCAAACGATCGCTTGGGTGTTGGGAAATTTTGCAATTGGTGCTAAGTGATCTCCTTGACAAAGAGGTCAGCTTTGGATTAATCCACTTTATAAGAAAGCCTGAGTACTTTTTCCCGTTCTAGTTCTCTTCTCAGTGGTTTAAGAATTAATTACAATGCTTTCACCCGTCTTTATAGCAGAAAGATAGCAATAGGTCCTCTGTGCAGGTAAGATTACTGGAAACACAGTTGATTACAAATGCAGTGCCCATAGTGGTTTACCTACTAAATGTTTGTGCTGATCGCATGGTCTCACACCATCAGAGGTTTGCAAAAAAGGACAACTGGCCATATGTCACAACCTGTCCTAAAGTCAGTGTTGAAGGAGAACAGATCATCAATGACAGGAATTCAAGAATTGGGCATATCTCAGTAGGGGAGGCTCTGTATGCAGATAATCAAGGCTGACCAAGCAGGTGAGCATGGGCACCAGGAGTCTAGACATAGTCCCTGGCCAGGGGGAACCAAGAGTAGGGAATCTGATGGCGTTGTAGGTATGGAGGTTAAGGGTGCTCAGTTTTAAGAAAAAAGCCAAAAGCCTAGTTACTGGGTCCATGAGGCATGACAAGATAAAAAAGTCAGCTTCATTAGAGGGGTGGGATTGGGAGGGAGGGAGATGCAAGAGAGAAGAGATACGGGGACAAAGGTATATGTATAAATGATTCACTTTGTTATAAAGCAGAAACTAACACACCATTGTAAAGCAATTATACTCCAATAAAGATGTTAAAAAAAAAAAAAAGTCAGCTTCAGAGGAATGAAGAGCAGAGACTAATGGTTCAATCTACCACGTTGGGCCGAAGGTGCCCAGTCCCCAACACACACACATTCTAGTATCTGACATTTTGCCAACACACAGTAACTTCTTCAGACTGAGACATTATTTCTGATAAAGCTCTTGTTACCTGAGAGTTAACAAATGCAGACTTTAATAGTTACAAAGGACAGGAAAGTAATATTTTATTGATTCTTGTCTGCACTACATAAAACTTGATGAAGGAGCTCTTGTTATCCCCAGGTTTTATAAGAGGAAACGGTAGTTCAGCCAAAAGGTAATTAGATATCGCTAAAGATCCTATGCTTGTCAGCTGGGATTTAAATCCCGGTCCCTGTGATAGCAAATTCCCTGCCCCTGCACCACAGCAAGCTGCCTCCCTTATCAGGGTAATTAAGAATAGGAATTAGCACCGAGGAGAGCAATTTTGGTAAGGAGTGAGAAACAGACCCTCAGGAGGGCAGCCTGACGGGTACACCAAGGGCAATACGAGCCTACCCCCAATTTGATCTACTGCTGTTCCTACTGTCAAGCTTGCTGACCTCACAGATTTGCTAGTGTGGTTCTTCTTCTAAGACACTGCCTGTTGCTCTTGCTGTTCTGACGATCTGTACTTTCCCCAGTGTTTCAGAACCCAGAGTTCCTCCCCATTCCCGGTCTCCTCAGGCAGCTAAGGTGTCCCCTCATCAGCGTTTGGGTACACCACGGGCAGCTTCCTGGGCCTCATGGTCTACATTTACATTACAGAAGCAGCAGCCGGTGCCTGAGAGTAGCAATTTGAAGAACTATTGGTTGGTTCTGGTTTTAAGATTAGCATCAAAGGCTAAATCAATAATGGAACATTCCTCTCCCAGAGTCATGCAGATGGCAATTAGGACTGCATTACAGGGATTACTGACGTCCAATCCCTGTACCTGAGATCAAACTTGGCTAATTTGCCACTCTTATTTTAATTCCATCAATTAGAGAAATAAATTGCCAATTAAAGCTCATCTTTTAAAAAGGTTTATTTTAACCTTTTATAAAGTCCTTGGGCAAAAGCATAGAGAAGCGCTTCCTAAGTGACTGCTAATTTGTCAAGGTCGGGAGACAGACACTGTGAAAAATACTACTCCAAACAACAGCTGAACACTGTCAACCAAATGGAAAAAAAAAAAAAAGAAAAAAGAGGAATGGATTTTCTGGAGTTTTTGGAAACAAAGCATTTCAGCTTAGAATGGAAATCTATGGGAAAACGGAATGTTAGGTTTAGAACATAATCTAAAAATGAGCTAGCATGAAAAGATTAGTTCTTTAAATTCAAGCATCCATTCCATTGCCAAGTATGTATTGAGCACTGGCTGTGTACTAAGTTCCGGAAAAGCAGCGATAAGCTCTACGGTCATGGTCTTTGCATTCATGGAACTTGCAGCCCTGTTGCAGGGATAGTCATTAGACAAATGTACGCATAGATGAGTACAAAACGATGGTATTAGAGAAGGCAGTGGTTGTGAGGGCAGCCGTGGTGGCATGCCATAGGATGACACCAATTAGAGTGAAGCGATCAGAAGAGTGACCCTTAAGGGGAGACTTGGAGAATGGATTAGAGTTATTCAGGCAGAGGACATCATTCCAGGCAGAAAGAATGACCTGTGAAAAGGTAAGAAGGCAAGAAACACATGGAAGGATCTGAAAGATCCTTGCTTGGAGGGTGGATGCAAGCAGAAAATAGAAAATATAAAAACTGTGGTTTGAGACAGAGAATCTTAAGGCTCCGGAAGGAACTTCACTCACCGCCCATCCTGACATCCTGATTATACAGAAGACAAGATCCAAGTTCCCAAGGCAGGACTGAATTATCCAAGATGTCAGAGCTAGGGCAAAAAATCTAGTATTGAGGACTCAGTGTTTCTCTAAGCCCCATAGACGTTAGAACCAAAGTGTTCTTTCTAAGCTTATTCCTGCCTAACTTCCACTGTGATTTTCACCATGATGTCTTAAAAGACCGAAGTGCCTAAGGTTCACGTTGGAAGACCTAGGGAGAGGAGGTGGAACGAAGGGCACATCCTCTCAGCCTGTGCCTCAGCCTCCCCTGGGGCACTATGAGTAAATATGTGGGCATAAGGTTATGACTGATGGTTTGTTCACCACTGGAGTATAAACTCCATGAAGACAAGGACCAGGCCTGTGTTGTTGGCTTCTATGGCTACGGCAGTGTGCCTGGAGATGGTAGACAGCCAATATACACAAGTTGCGTGACTGAGTAACTAAACGGATGGGCTCCCTCTTCAATCCTCAGTTCAGGAACCCTATCATGCCCCAGAGAGTTCCAAGCTTCTCGACCTCTTCTCTACACGCTGATTTCTGTGGCCCACATTTCTAGGTAAAGAACAACAAGTTAAACCCAGTGCCAGGAAAACTGGTGTGGATTGTATTATTTAGGGCTTATCAATTTTCCTATTTTGTCGAATGTAATTAGAACTAAGCAGTTTTCTTTTAATCCCAGGATTTGTGAAGAAACAACATGCATTATTTAAAGAGCAACAACAAAAATAAACACTTGTAAATATTGCACATTCCTTTGCAAGCAGAAGATTAATACGATAATATTATTGTATTGGGTATGGAAAACAGGCAGCGAAATGCAAACCTTGCTGAGAGAAATCGCCTTCCTTCTTGGAGAAGAGTCACAGGAGACTGGAGAGAAAATTATTTTTCTCAGCTCCGGTCCTTTATTGCATCAAAGCTTCCTGAGAAGGATTATGCATCGTGGAAAGTGTTAATGTACCTTATTATTCCATGTTTCTCCGATGAATTCTTTGGAATCAATAAAGGTACTTAACAGCTAAGAATTACATTAGGGCACATTGCAATACCTGGAATCTCTTAGATTAATATAACACCTATCTTCGGTAAGTTCTCTGAAGCAATCATAGAGGATGAATAGGTTTTCCTGCTGTGCGAACCCAGTGAATCATGGCGATTTATTGTGTTTTTCTCCTTGTGGATTTGTTAGCTGTGGGTAGGACAGAGCTTATGAAAGTGTTGCAAGTTTCCTGTATGTTTAACTTTCTGTTGGTATGTTTTTAAAATATGTAAGTTCACTAAGCATGTGTCCAAAAAGTGGCTGAAAGGTGGGGGAAAATGCTGCTGCTCTTGGACAGAGAATTTGATTTACTATGTAGCCGGGAAGATGAGAGGGAGATAGGGAAGGTCGAATAGCTCTGCAAGACAAAAACACAGAAAATGTCACAAGGCAGCCCTTTGAACAATCAGTTCCTGAAGGGTAAAGGTGGAGGTGTTGAGAGTTCACGGGGGCTGGTGTGTTCTTGAGAAGAAATGAATTGACCCTTGAAGGGAAAAAAATATGAGTGGCAGAAATGAGCACTGAGATTATTTCAAGAGGCATCCAAGGATGACATAGTATTTGTGTTGATTATGAGTTTCTTGCAAAACTTTTCTATTTCAAATTCATTCTCAAGGGCAGCAATCACTGATGAAACGTAAAAACCTGCATGGGTATCATCAGATAAAGGAAAGGAAATCAAAAGCCAATATTTTGCCAATGCTGGGGAACCAGCTTGAGCTTCAGAGGCACCTGCTATGCAATGTTTTTCTACCTTAAATATTTTGTAAACCTTATAGCCATAGAGGATCCTGTAACTAGAATATTCCATGGCTTTGTGACTTAACCATCCTTTGATCACTCAATTATACTACGGTCATTTGATAAAACAACCTGCTCCAACATGAAACAGCATCAAACAGGTCTTCCTTGATCCCTGCTGATAACGCACAGCTATCCAAAGCTGCAGAAGTCCCTCCTTGTAAAACTGAGCCACCTGTAACAACTTGAACTCATTCACAGATTTGTGTTCATTTGGGAAAACTTGCAATAAAACCCACTTTTCTAGACTCTGTGTGTTGCTGAGTGTTGTGTGAGATATCACGGCCCTGAGTCCAGCTGATTCCTTGGAACCATGAACATTTTCTACACAGGCACATGCAAGGGAAAAGAGAGGCAGTTATCTGAATGGTACCATCCAAGAAAGCTGCCAAGGGGTGGGGGAGAAACCGAATAGTTTGGTTAAATCCACTGCATATTTGTTCAACATTTTTTGCATCCTCTTTGCTTGTATGCATATAGGGCTTCCTTAGAATGTACTCATTTAGAGAGGCAGTAGCTGTGATTCCTTGTAGAAGGATTTTTTTTTTCTCAAGTGCAATGAAAACACAGGAACTATTCTGATGACATTTTTGGTTTCTGTTCTGCAGGCCTGGGGCAGAACTGCTTCTTTGAATCAGTCTTATCCCAGTGCATTCCAGCTTTGATCTTCTCTGGCTTTTCACCTCTGTGCTGCCAGCATAACCATCACTTTCCTAAAGCGAATAGGAAGACTATAGTCAAATCTATCAGGAAACATCTGTGGCTTGATAAACACCTCCTCCTCCACCTCCATACTAATTAATTTCAGTTCTAATCACTTTATTCTTTGTGTGAAACAAAACATCTAAATTTGTTCATCCCAATCTTTGTCTACCTTCAGATTCCTAAAAATGCCCCAAAATATGCATTAACGTAAGGTTCTGAGAAGCAAGCTTTCTCTCTTACCCCTTAGCATTTTTCAACTTGAAAACTTCGTTGTCAGGGAAATCGGATGCAAAACATTCTCCCTTCAGCCAAAGAAATATTTCCCGTATCTGGTGATGTTGCTTCTTCAAAGTAGATTTTCTTATTTTGGTTTCGGATCACATTAATTGCACTATTTATTTCTTTTCCCTTTGAGATTCTTTTTCATCTATTCTTGCTCTCTCCTGAATACATTTCCTACTAGCAGGAAGCTCTAAATAAATGATGAACAGAATCTTAACCTTACCAAGCTTTAAGGCACTGATGTCTACATTTTGTGTTTGCTGATAGCAGGAGGCTTTTTAGTAGGGAAA
>NW_006788807.1:1417252-1463172 GCF_000442215.2 Lipotes vexillifer | reverse complement strand
GGGAAAGATGTTGTAAGATTCAAATTTGAAATAAAAAAAAAAAAGTTGATTGTCTCCTGATCAAAGTCTTACACAACGATCTGTGGGTTTTAGAGAAGTTGATTGGTGGCCACCTAAGGGGTTGGACTGTGCATTGTCAAAAGAAAGTGGCAAAAACAACATGGCTACCTCTTGGACCTGCCTAGAAACACTGAACAAGGTTTCAATCAATCTTCCTACCTGTTAAATAAAACACCTGGGAAGCGTATAAATAATGTTCCAGAGAATAGGGTGCCATAGTGGAAAGAACTCTGTGTAGGCAGTCAGGAAGCCTGGGTCCTAATCCCTGACTTACCCCTAACCTACACATTTGACCTTTGGCTTGTTGTCACCTCTCTGTGGCTTGGCTTCTTCCATTTGTGGAATGAGAGGGTAAATGAAGAAAATGATCTCTAAGTCCTTTTGTAGTTTTAATAAACAGTGACGTCATAATTCTACGGTACTCAACAATAAAATGGAAGGACTGAATTCTGAGTCTGAGTTTCTCTCCCTTTGCATTATGTGAATCTGGAAACCTTCAGCATATAGACAGGGGAGGGTCACATTCTACAGTAGGATTAGTAACCCTACTTTTGGAGTGGAGGGAAAATGTGGGGACCTGGAGAATGTAAAGGTGTGGGACTGCTCCTGTGCAATCCCAGGTAGAGGGGGTTGGGCAAGCATGAGTACTGCAGAGATAACCACCGTGGCAGGGCATTGGCTGAGCTTCTGAATCAGTGTGTTTAAACCCTTGTGATTGCCCGAGTGTTAAGAATACTAGGAGCATCTTTTGTTCAAATACGTGGTCTTTGACCCTGGCTCTGGACACAGAGCTCCTAAATCCCTTAGAATTTCCTGAGTGATAAGATCGTCTTTTGCTCTAATGAGGCAACTCTTGGTGGGCTCTTGGATGAAGGCTAGTCATTAGAAAAACCAAACCATGATTAGAAGCCTGGAGCTTTCAGCCCACCTCTATCCTCCAGGAAGAGGAGAGGGGCTGGAAATTGAGTTAATGATGAATCATGCCTGTGTGATGAAGCCTCCATAAAAATCTCAAAAGTACGGGGTTCAGAGAGCTTCCGGGTTGGTGAACACTCCCATGTACCTAGACGGTGGCACACCCCAACTCCATGGAGACAGAAGCTCCTGCTCTCAGGACCTTTCTAGACCCTGCCCCCTGTACTTCTTCATCTGGCTGTTCATCTGTATCCTTAATTGAATCCTTTGTTATATAATTAACTGGTAAACATGTTTCCCTGAGTTCTGTGAGCTGTTGTAGCAAATGATTGAATCCAAGGAGGGAGATATGAGAAACTCTGACTTGTAACCAAGTAGGAGGGAAGTTGTGGGTCACCTGGAGACCTACTACTGTGATTGGCATCTAAAGTGGGGGAAATCATGAGACCCAGCCCTTGAGCTGTGGGGTTCATGATAACTCTGGCTAGTCTCAGAATAGAACTGAGTTGTAGGACATCCAGTTGGTGTCACAGAGGATTGCATATGGGCGAAAACCCCCACAGCTTTGGTAACCAGAAGTGTCATAAGTGAAGTGTTCTGTGAGGGCAGTAAAGGAGGCGCACGCGAGTGTTTTTTCCTTTACGGTAGCCTCCTGTGGAAATCTTCACTTTACCTCTTTACCAGGTCCGGAAGGCACTAGTATTTCTAACTCAACTAGTATTTCTAACTCAACATAAGTGTATACTTCTGTATTTTCCCAGAAAAATATAATGGGTTATGTCAAATCCTGCCATAGTCAACTCTACAGCATGGGAGTAAACCTGAATGGGAAAACCTTTCATTTTCAAGACTCTCAGCCCATCTCCCAGTCTCCCTCCCAGTCCCTGCAGTTCCTTTCTAACTGGCACACACCTCTTTTGTCTTCCCCCCAAGCGTTGCCTCTCCTAGAAATGGAAGGACGTGGCATGGCTGACCACAGCAGGTGAAGTGTCTGACGTCATTTTCTGTTATTTTTGTTCCCCTGATTTTAAGGCTTCAAAGTGAAACGCTGTCCTGGCCAACTGTCAACCTCGAGCTGGTGAACACGTCGTCAGGTTCACATGAAGGAATTTTACCTGTGTCTCATTGGCTCAGGGTAGCCTTGGTTTATGCCTATTGCCCTGTAGTAAGTATTAATAGCATCCCCTTTTCCTATCAAAGGGTCCTGGGTTGCACATTAAATGATATAGACACTCTAGCTTTGCCTGTTGTGCCAGGAACCACGCTGGTGCCAAGAAGTCCTGATTACCTGGATTCAGATGGTGACTTTAAAGTATTTTTTGGTCCATGTATTGATATATAAAGAGCTCATGAGGTCACCAAATAAAAGTCTCCCTGTGATAAATATCCATTAATTGGGTACAAAGGCAAATTAGAAATAGGATTCATTTTCTCCATTTTCCACGTTTATCTCCTGCTTAGTATGGGGTGCAGGTTGTTATGGTGATGAAGTGCAGCTCACGTAGAGGATAATTATAAAGGATGTCGCACTGTGGCCTGGAGATGTCACATCACTTATTTCCCTGATGTCTGTGAAGAGCGGCTGGTCAAAAAAGTAGGCATGAGTACTGTGGAGGCTTGGTTCTGGCTACATCAACATCCTGAAATGCAGAGCTATGTGAGACTGACCTTTTCCAGGTCCTCCTCTGAACTCTTCTTTCTACTCCAGTCCCCTTTCTCTTCCTCCCATTCTTCACACCCAGAGGTTGCATGAAGGAAGCAGGAAGCCTAGCTCATTCCATTTTGACTAATGGTTAGATTAAGAAAGTGTCTATAGAGTTGAGACAATTATATGAGTGTTGAGTTGTCGTGGGGCTGCTTTACGGTTGATGGAGCCTGGATAGTTCTTGGCTTCTGTATCTGGTATTCTGCCATCAGATAGTATCAAATTCAATTGATTGTCATTGGGTGGTTGTTTTGTATCCTAGCTCCATTTAATCAATCAGTGTCCCTGTATTCATCACTGACATTCTGGCAGCATGGAGAAAAGGCACTACTTGCACTGTTCATAGGTAATGAATGCTTGATCTTTAGAGAAGCAATCAGCCACACAAATTCAGTTTATTTTAAAAATTTTCCCAGATTATGTCTTTTTCAGAAAAATATGAAGTACTCTTCCTTGTATGCCCAAGGTTTAAAAATGTAATTTTCAAAATGGGCCAAGTCTTTGACTAGTGATATATAAACTGGGGTTCTTAGTAGTTGGTTTATAGAGGTACATTTGAAGAGGACGGAATTGACAGTACAATAAGCAAATGCCTATGGCTGGGAAACACCCAGGCCACGTTTGCAGCATCTTTCAAACTAATAGTGTGTGAAATCATGCTGGGATATTTGTGAGCTTTGTCTTGCCACCTTTTTTTTTTTTTTTTTTTTTTTTTTTTTTTTTTTTTTTTTTTTTTTTTTTTTGGGGTGCGCGGGCCTCTCACTGTTGTGGCCTCTCCCATTGTGGAGCACAGGCTCCGGACGCGCAGGCTCAGCGGCCATGGCTCACGGGCCCAGCCGCTCCACGGCATGTGGGATCTTCCCGAATCGGGGCACGAACCCATGTCCCCTGCATTGGCAGGCGGACTCTCAACCACTGCGCCACCATGGAAGCCCCTTGCCACCTTTTTGAAGCAAAAAAAATATTGACTCTCCTTCTATACGCTCCACAAATACAGACCATGAGCTTGTAGTGTGGACTACGAAATCATAATACTGATTGAAATGCGTTATGTTTAAGTAGTGATGATCAATTTATAAAGGTCCTTTACATATGCAGCCTCCTATAATTCTTTCAATTATATGATGAGATATTACTGTCTCTGTTTTGCTAATGAGTTTGGAGGTTGGTCTTAAGCTGAAGAGATAGATTTGGGAGTCAAGTCCGCTCAGTTTTGGAGAGTAATAGACTATGCAACTTTCCAGAATCGTACAAAGAAGTAATGGTACACTGTCCTAGGAACTATTTGAAGGAAAGGAATGCTGTTTTCTTAGCTTATTTGTCAGGAGAACTAGTCTTATGTGAAGCAAAGTTATTTTTGGAAGTGCACTTAGTTTGTAAAAAGCATGGGTGAGCTGACCTCATGCATTCAAATGTCCGGGATACAAGCTCCTGGCTATGAGGTCCTTAGGATCTTTTTAGCCTGCAGACTGGATGTGCACACAGTGGAAAGCAAAGTGTCTCTTTCCATGCTCACGCTACTGGAGCAGTTGAGTTGTGTTGGCTATAAAATGCCATGTTTGCTGTCACCTGGGAGACTTAATGAAGCATTCTCCATGCAGGAGGGATGATTCTGTCTGCTGACTCCTGGACTTGAAAGCAGATGGTGGAGGAGCCCACGGCTTCTGGAACAGCACAGGTGGAGGTCATGATTTCTGCTATTTGCCCTTTGTCTTCCTACCGAAAGGCTGATTGTCCCAGAAATGTTTAAGGAATATGTGTGAACATGTTTGTGTGTGTAAATGTGTCTGTGTAAAATTAGTTTTGCTCCATAAATCCACTTTTCTCAAGAGAAAGGGAATAAATCAGGTTGGAAACACCCTCTTGAAGAACACTCATAGAAAAAAAATTAAATAGATACTTTGTAAGAAGAACCCAAATATTTCAGTCATTTGAACAGCTCAGCTCCGGGTCTCTAAAATTCCTTCCTCTCCTTCCCTCCTCCAGTCCCCTTGTTATAGAAGCACCTGGGGAAAGATGTGCTTCACATCTGGCCAGTCAGGCAGGCACTTCCATGCCACTTTCCTGGCAAGAGGAAGGTCGACTTTGTCGTCTGATTCGTTCTTAAGGTTCTCCAATTAGAGGCTTGTGAAAGAACGCTGAGACTGTGGGTTTTGTGCATCTCTCATTCTCTCCCATCTTGTTCTCCTTTCCCAGCCTCACTGTTTTTTAAGCATATTGAAAACATTTAAGATTGTGTTAGATCTTCAAGAGCCACTTGGCTGGTAACTCATCCCAATTGTTCTCAGATGCAAATGCAGTTGCCAAGTGGGCTGCCAGTAAGTCTCGATTCATTTCAATACATGTGTAGCTGTTTGAGAGTTAATAGAAAATTAGAATCAGAGCCAATATTGTCATGCATGGAGGTGACATAGGATCTAGACTCACGTGGCCAGAGTCAGGTCTGTGGTACTTGGTAAAGCAGAGCGGATCCAGCCTTGAGATCATGCTTTGCAGGTTCCCAAACACACTGGAAAGTGAAAGAGCTACCATTGTCAGTCCCACAAGTGTAGTTCTTACAAAAGAAAGACCCTAAGACATGAAAGAGCTTTTTATCACTTTGAAAACCTCTATTACTATTGAGAAGCAGAACTTTTGCACTTCTTCATGATTTTATTAAGTACTAAGCTAACTGAACAGGCACCTTTTAAGTGCCTGAAATAAATCATCTGACTTTTAAACCTCTCTAAAGAGTCTATATAGGTATGAAATTATATATAATGTTAATGAAAATAAGGACCATTAAATGCTCTTTTGATTTTACGAAGGTGATGATGTTCATTTGTAATTCCCACAGAGGGTGCAAACTGTGAGTAAAATTTCCTAGAGAAACAGACCCAAAATTAGTTCTTCTAAAAATATGATAGCTTCCAACAAATGACCTAGGCAGATAATACAATACAGGCTTGTGCTTCCCATGGAAGCTACATGCTCTTTGTTCAGTGTCTCAGGAGTTAATCAAGTAGCCACTCCAGATGACTGGCCAACAGGCAAAGGGGACTTGAGACCTTCTGACATTGAGACCTTCGGAAGCACCTTTGCCTTTCAATATACAGACTGGGCACATTGCCAGCTCACAGGCAGAAGAGCACTTTGTTGAGTTGTCTGTCAGCAGTGGAGATCAGTTTTCACCAAGCTACTCAAATTTTCCTCCCTCGTCTCAATTGTGACCAGCCACAGGCATTTGTAAATGCGTTCATGGTAGAGAATGGCCATAGGCCTTGAGCCTACAGGTATAGACTCCACGACCTTGGTCTATTTCAACCATAGCTACTTCTGAATGCACAGTTGGGCTGCACCCTTCATCCTTCCACCCATCACCAATCTATCTCCCACGTTGTTCTAAAAATCATTGTTGGCTGTGGCTGGTTGTATTTCCAAAGACAGCTGCAACAATATCTCCCGCCCCACATGGTCTTCTTACAATGTGACTCCAGGGCTCCTCCCATTGAGTGCTGGACTCTATGCCCCTTGTCCTTGAACATGGATGGAACTTTGTCATTGCCATGACCAGCAAAGTATGGCAGAAATAATACTCTGTGACTTCCCAGGATAGATCATTAAAATGCTATGCACTCCTGCCTTGTTCTTTTGGTGCAACTGGTCTTGGAATCCAGCTCCCTGCAAGAAAACCAAACTGGCTCCTACAGAACGTCCATGTGTAAATGTTCCAGCCAATGGCCCAGCTGAGATCCCAGTGAAGTGCCAGCAAAAACCACCAGACACTGGAGTGCTGACGCCTCCAAATGATCCCAGTCGCTCTTTTTGAATCTCCCCAGTTAGGCCCCAGATGTTAAAGAGAAGAGAGAAGCTGTTCCCACTGTGCTTCATCCAAATTCCTGACACACAGAATCCATGAGCGTAATAAAAAGATTGTTTTATGCCGTTACGTTCTAGGGTAGTTTCTTACGCAGCAGTAGTAACTGGAACGTTGTCAAAGCTTAGAGTTGGATTGCTTTCAAGCCCTGAAACAGAAAATTATATTCCATCCTCAGAGTCTTTCCATGGCCCATAAAAACCCTCATGTTTCCACAAGCTGCAAGCTTCAGTGAGAGCCAACCGAATGAAGTGTATGAGCTCAAAATGCCTCAAGACAAAGACATAGCTCTTTTCTGAAATATACATTTTTTTTTTTTTTTTTTTTTGCGGTACGTGGGCCTCTCACTGCTGTGGCCTCTCCCCTTGCAGAGCACAGGCTCAGGACGCGCAGGCTCAGCGGCCATGGCTCAGGGGGCCCAGCCGCTCCGCGGCATGTGGGATCTTCCCGGCCCGGGGCATGAACCCGTGTCTCCTGCATCGGCAGGGGGACTCTCAACCACTGAGCCACCAGGGAATCCCATGAAATATACATTTTTAAAAGTAAATAAAAGTCTATTTCATCCTTATTTAAAACAGTTTCTTAATCCTGGTGCCTTGAAGGACAGTATTCTCTTGGAGGAAAACCTTAAAAGGGAGATGCATCCTTCCCTCTTTCTACAAATTAGAAGGGTCTTCTCTACATTTAAGGCGACCTGTCCTGCTGCCCCTGTACCACTTCCTCCAGTGACAGAAGAGTTAAGCTCTCCTTCAGACCCACATAACATGACTTACTTAGATTTTAGACTGATTGGATGCTTCACGTGCCTTGGTAGCCAGTCATAGCATTCAGCTTTATGGCTTAAATTATCACAAGGAAGAGGTCTGCCCCCTCCCAGGGCCATTGATACTCTCTTCTTGATTGAGCTGACATTAACCTTCCTCCCTACACATACATGAAAAGGAAAAAGAAAAAAGTCACTAATTCCCTCCTTCCTCCACTCTCACATGAGTAAATGCTGACATTTGCCCCAAGACTATTCTTTGGCTTTTGTTTCCTCTTGTGGGAGTCTCCTTAGCAGCTCTCAAGGGAACACCATGGTGTTTTATCCACACCCAGGCGATCAGACCAGCCTCTCCTTGTATGGCTTGTCCTAAAGCCCGCATCTGCAGTGTTTGGTGGTAAACAATGTCCGCATGCCCAAGTGCCCCTTATCAACCCAAACCCGGCAAAGGCCTCTTCAATTTCCTTTACTCATCAATCTCAGGGGCCAGACAATACATAATTTCCTCCACCATCAGGCTGTTAGGAAAGTGCATCTTGTTCGGAACTAGACACTTGCTCCCAGAGATGACAGTTTGATTTGAATCCCCAGGAATCAGAGAAAACAATCAAAGTGGGAAGCGGATACAAGCTTTCCAATTGCCAGGCCACCGAACATGGTCGCTCTCCGATCGGCTTGTCCCGGGGTCAGGAGGAAAACATTTGATGAAATGTAGGATTTCAGTGGCAGCTGAAGAAGCACCTGTAATATGGATTGAAGGGTCACCCTGGGGAAAGCAGAGGAAAAGTTCAAAGCCGAGGAATGATTTAGGACAGAGAGAAAAAACTATAAACCCCAAAGTACTAGCTGCAATGCTAGTCATTGATTGCCAGTATCTTATTTGAATTCAGCCAAGTTCTTGTTCAAAGAGTATGTTGATATTATGCCTGTCCCAGTGTAGGACAGCCACAAAGGTAATTTTCCCAAAGGTTTCGTCCATTTTGTGAGCCATATTTAGGCATTTCACCCACATTTAATTTACAGAAAGGACCACTAGGCTAGGTGTCAGAAAATCCTGGTACTAGACCAACTCTATTAGAAAGGACCCATATAATGGAACCTTAATATCCAATAGGCATTCTGGCTTGCTGAGACCTCTACACGATTGCCTCACTCTCCTTTTTCTAAATGATGTAGAATTCCACAATTTCCCAGGTTTTCTGTAAATTTCTGGGATGAGGTAAATGTTGCCGTGGTACCTCTGATCTTGGTTCATCTTTCAATATGTGTTACCTCTTCTAAATCCTTTCAAGCTACACATAAAACCTGGTCTCTCCCTCCTTGTCTGCATAACATACCTGTTCACATCAAGCTGCTGGGGAGAACACCGTGCATCGTGTAGCGAGCCTTGTAGAAACACAGGTCAGGCGCTCCTCCTCTGTAAAATCTTTCTGGTAACCCTGCCAACCCCAGCTTCCTGGTCCTCCATCGTCACCTTCAACTATGGGGTTTGACCTTCTATGCAGCCCTTCCTCCCCTCTCTCTTTTCTTTCTCTTCTCTTCCAAAGACCGATAATTGAAAGCCCTTCCCCTTTTTATCCCAAAGTGCACTTTAATAATTTCTTCGGTCGTCTAACTCTAGCAAACAAAAGATCCTATAAAAAAGCTAGCCCTGTATCTAACTGAAATCATTATGGCAACTGGGCATTAAGAAAGGCACTTCCCATCTTGGTACTTGTTTCTCATTTTTAAGATGCCAGAGTGGAGCTGTGATTCCCCACTTTGGGATTCTCCTAGAGCCCATCGGGAGCCAACGCTGTGCACGTGGAAAAGAAACGTCAGCATCTGGGCATCTGGGCTAATAAACGGATCTGCTAATCCTGTTTTACTTGAAAAGTGAAATTCAAGGAAAACCCGGGGGGATGTTAACGTTGCTAAGCAGAGTCCTGTGCTGTTTTAAAAAATATGTTCATTCCTGCTCTACCACTACTCATCTGTGAAACTCTGGGTAATTAGTTAACATATTTGAGCTTCCCTTTTTATCAGTTTTGCATTTGTAACGTGCTGTGATTAGTTTTGGTCATCTCTAAGGTGCACTGCACCACTTTGAACGACTGTTTGATGAGATGTAATAAAGCTCAAACAACACGCTATGGCTTACACTTCTACTCCCAGGTGTAAACCCAACAGAAACGCACACACATGCCCCCCAAAAGACGTGTGCGAGAATGTTCACAACAGCACTATTCATAATGGTCCTGGAGTGGGTGGAATGTTGGCCCCTATAAGATAGGTTCATGTCTTAATCCCCAGAACCTGTGAATGTGACCTTATTTGGGAAAAGAGTCTTTGTAGATGTAACTAAGGTAAGGATCTTGAGATGAGATCACCCTGGACTAGCTGGTGGGCTCTAAATCCAATGATAAGTGTCCTTTTGAGAGGCAGAAGAGGAGAACTGAGATGAGGAAGAAGGGAAGGCCGTGTGAAGACAGAGGCAGACATTGGAGTGATGCAGCCACAATCCAAGGAACATCTGGAGCCACCAGAAGCTGGAAGAGACAAGGAAGGAACCTCCCCCTGGAGCCTTCGCGGGGAACGCAGCTCTGCAGACACCTTGATTTCGGACTTTTGGCCTCTAGAACTGTGAGACAAAGCATTTCTGTTGTTTTGAGTGCCCAAGTTTGTGGTAGTTGTTACAGAAGCCCTAGAAAACAATACAAGCCCCAAACTGGAATACTATTCCATTCACAATAGTAGCATGAATACATAAAACACTATAAAATACTTTACAGCGATGAAAAAGAACAAACAACAGGAAGGAAGCTTATCAAGATAATGTTAAATTAAAGAGGTTAGACTGGAAGTGCATAATGCTTGCTTCTATTAATATAACGCTCAGAAACATGAAAAACGTTATCACGTGATGGATGTCAGAATGGCAAGGGGCATTGATTGGAAGAAGCCACAAGGAGACTTCTGGGGTGTTAGCAGCTCTATTTCATGAGCTGGGGAGTGATTACAAGGGTGTGTTTGTTTTGCAAAAATAGGTTGAATTATACGCTTAAGTTTTAAGTACACACTTTATAGTATGTATGTTCACCTCCAAGAAGTTTTTTCAAACTTTATTTTAATCTTAAAGTATTAACGGAGTTGAGTATTTTGTTCACATAAGCAGAGAACGTTCACCAGGGTTTACTGCATGCTTCAGGCTAGGATATCAGATGGTCGGCTATGGTATTTATATGAGGAGTACTTTGTAAATTTAAAGCAGAATTGGTGTAAACTAAATTCACATATTCAGTGACTATCCCAATACAGCTATTTAGGTTTCAAATATTCACACACCTAAATATTTACAAAAATCCCCCAAGTGTGAACTCTACTTTGAAGGCCCCCAAACATGATCCTCAAGTTGTTTACCTTGACATCAAATTCTAAAAGATGTTTTTCTTGTGAAATTTTACATGTGATTTTCTGAGGCCAGTTTCCAAAAAAAAAAAAATATACTGAAGCGTTTCCATGTGACTGTTGTTTATATAGACCCTGGATCTACTGGGGGCCTAAATATTAAAATCCAACAGAGTCAAGGTGATTCTTCAGGGAATTACCCAGTTGTAGTTCAAGAATGGGGCCTGACAGTGATCAAACTTAATACAGGGACAGAATTCAGATGACATGGAGGAAGCTGGGACTTGTCCCTAACAACTTATTCCCTAAATGTGGCTTCTCTCCGCTGCCTTTTCAGTAAGAGGTGATGAGTGGGAGGTTCAAGGCTTAATTCTTTGATAGGAGGTTCATGTACTGATGCTCGGATTCAAGGTAGGTCCATGTGTTATAATAGTAAATAATAATAATGGTGATAATAATAATAAAGCAGTTAGGTTTCAACCTCATGAACTGTTGAGTTTTGGCTGAGTGTACATAGGAGTGTACCTGCTAACAACAACCTATGTGTCAAAATAATTAACATGAACCCTTATTTCTGGTAGGAAAAAAAACTTATTATGCTCGCCAAGAGGTATAGCCTTCTGGATTCAGTTTTAATCAGTTGAGCTCAAAATATATCAAGAAGTTGGAAGTGGTTTCCTCAGAACTTCCTTCTGCTTCCTGAAAGCCAAATAATTATTCAAACCATTCAGATAATTGAAGGGTTTGAGAAAAGTGTGCTTTTTCTTCAGGTAAAGAAATTTCTCTCCTACCCTCTTGCAGCTTTTTCTCTTCATCAACACGACATCCAAAAAGAACACCATCAATAAAAATTTCCAAAATTTTAGCTTTTTTTTGCTTGTTTATCTCCCAGCTCCAATCCCTCCCAGTTAGAACTTTGTAACAGCGGGTGCTGTCCCTGAACACACTTCAGCTGCAGCCTTCACTCTGCATGTGTTACAGGACCTTGGCCAGAAGGTAGCTGCCAGTGTGACAATCAAAGTTGCACAACTAGTCTTGGCATGATTGGGTTCGATGTGTCTCTGGGCTATTGGGATCTCTTGAATTATTCAAAGTTGCACAACTAGTCTTGGCGTGATTGGGTTCGACGTGTCTCTGGGCTATTGGGATCTCTTGAATTATTCAAAGTTGCACAACTAGTCTTGGCATGATTGGGTTTGACGTGTCTCTGGGCTATTGGGATCTCTTGAATTATTCACAGTTGCACAACTAGTCTTGGCATGATTGGGTTCGACGTGTCTCTGGGCTATTGGGATCTCTTGAATTATTCAAAGTTGCACAACTAGTCTTGGCATGATTGGGTTCGACGTGTCTCTGGGCTATTGGGATCTCTTGAATTATTCCGAGTTGGTGACCAAAGTGTACTTGTCAATATTTGTAGAAAGGTTGTTTCTAAAGAGCTGGAGTGTCATGTCACAGGGACATCTGGGAATGGATGGACCCCCAAGTTATGCAATTCTTTGAGTCTTGATTTTTTAAATTTGGTAAATAAATATCCTAGTTTCCTTCAGGTGGGACCAGTTGGAAGCATGTTCTACATTGTGTCCTGGAAGTCCCAGCAGGATTTAGGCCCCAGGTGCCCTCACTGTATCCTGCTCACTAAAGCTCTTTGGATTGACTTCCTTCCCGATCTCTCTTCCCACATGCCTAAGTTTCTGGGGGTCCTCATCTGGATAATCCTTGTCTCAGGATTAGCTTCCGTTTTTATGGCTCATTTCAAAAAATTTGTTGAGGTATAATTGACATATAACATTATATTAGTTTCAGGTGTCCACTATAGTGATTCAATATTTGCACACCTTGTAAAACGATCACCATGATAAGTCTAGTTAAAATTTGTCACCCTACCTAGTTATAAAAACTTCTTCCTGGTAATGAGAACTTTTAAGATCTACTTTCATAGCAACGTTCAAATATACAGTACAGTATTATTAACTATAGTCACCAAATATTAGCTTCTAAAGGAACAAAAAAATGAGACACCTTTTATACACTTTTGATAAGCTCTTTTCGTTCCTGGTTTACAGACAAGGAAACTAAGACTTAGAGTCATTAAGTAACTAGCCCAAGATCATACTCCTAACAAATAGGAAAACTTGGTTCAGTCCCACATGCCTCTTCCCATTACACCACAGAGCCTCATAAAATGGGAAGAGCTAATTTGCCCTGAAGCTGGTACACAGACATGGTTCTGGGAATACAAGCATCTAGAACTGGCAAGTCCCTTTTTACTAAACTGGTTTTCAAGTTTTAATATCTCTGCAGGGCATTTTCTTGTTTCTGTTTCATTGGTAACAAAGTATATTTGGTTGTTGCTTTGTAAGTTGTGCATAAATAGTTGCCCAATGAAAGTAATTGCCGTTTCATGTTAGTATCATAATATTCTTCACCTGGAGAGCTGGGTGTCTTCCCTTTGCCCCTGGCAGATCCACTGTCCCCCAGCTCTCCACCCTGGGAGGCTGTCCAATAGAACTGACAGAAATCCACATGCAAGCAAGAAGCCGTGGAATTCAAAGGTAATGGGTTAAGCTTTTTTCCAATCATGCTGTGGTAATAACTGAAATCAGTTTTTCAAAAGAGTCAAAATTAGGCAGTAGGATGTGATGAGCAAACACATCTTAGATTATTGTTAGAAAAACAGAATTCCTTGTTTCATATTGTAATAAAAATGCATTTAAAATGTTACAGGAAAATGTGATCAAAGAGAGAGAAGCCTGCCTTTTTTCAAAGTTGCACAACTAGTCTTGGCATGATTGGGTTCGATGTGTCTCTGGGCTATTGGGATCTCTTGAATTATTCAAAGTTGCACAACTAGTCTTGGCGTGATTGGGTTCGACGTGTCTCTGGGCTATTGGGATCTCTTGAATTATTCAAAGTTGCACAACTAGTCTTGGCATGATTGGGTTTGACGTGTCTCTGGGCTATTGGGATCTCTTGAATTATTCACAGTTGCACAACTAGTCTTGGCATGATTGGGTTCGACGTGTCTCTGGGCTATTGGGATCTCTTGAATTATTCAAAGTTGCACAACTAGTCTTGGCATGATTGGGTTCGACGTGTCTCTGGGCTATTGGGATCTCTTGAATTATTCCGAGTTGGTGACCAAAGTGTACTTGTCAATATTTGTAGAAAGGTTGTTTCTAAAGAGCTGGAGTGTCATGTCACAGGGACATCTGGGAATGGATGGACCCCCAAGTTATGCAATTCTTTGAGTCTTGATTTTTTAAATTTGGTAAATAAATATCCTAGTTTCCTTCAGGTGGGACCAGTTGGAAGCATGTTCTACATTGTGTCCTGGAAGTCCCAGCAGGATTTAGGCCCCAGGTGCCCTCACTGTATCCTGCTCACTAAAGCTCTTTGGATTGACTTCCTTCCCGATCTCTCTTCCCACATGCCTAAGTTTCTGGGGGTCCTCATCTGGATAATCCTTGTCTCAGGATTAGCTTCCGTTTTTATGGCTCATTTCAAAAAATTTGTTGAGGTATAATTGACATATAACATTATATTAGTTTCAGGTGTCCACTATAGTGATTCAATATTTGCACACCTTGTAAAACGATCACCATGATAAGTCTAGTTAAAATTTGTCACCCTACCTAGTTATAAAAACTTCTTCCTGGTAATGAGAACTTTTAAGATCTACTTTCATAGCAACGTTCAAATATACAGTACAGTATTATTAACTATAGTCACCAAATATTAGCTTCTAAAGGAACAAAAAAATGAGACACCTTTTATACACTTTTGATAAGCTCTTTTCGTTCCTGGTTTACAGACAAGGAAACTAAGACTTAGAGTCATTAAGTAACTAGCCCAAGATCATACTCCTAACAAATAGGAAAACTTGGTTCAGTCCCACATGCCTCTTCCCATTACACCACAGAGCCTCATAAAATGGGAAGAGCTAATTTGCCCTGAAGCTGGTACACAGACATGGTTCTGGGAATACAAGCATCTAGAACTGGCAAGTCCCTTTTTACTAAACTGGTTTTCAAGTTTTAATATCTCTGCAGGGCATTTTCTTGTTTCTGTTTCATTGGTAACAAAGTATATTTGGTTGTTGCTTTGTAAGTTGTGCATAAATAGTTGCCCAATGAAAGTAATTGCCGTTTCATGTTAGTATCATAATATTCTTCACCTGGAGAGCTGGGTGTCTTCCCTTTGCCCCTGGCAGATCCACTGTCCCCCAGCTCTCCACCCTGGGAGGCTGTCCAATAGAACTGACAGAAATCCACATGCAAGCAAGAAGCCGTGGAATTCAAAGGTAATGGGTTAAGCTTTTTTCCAATCATGCTGTGGTAATAACTGAAATCAGTTTTTCAAAAGAGTCAAAATTAGGCAGTAGGATGTGATGAGCAAACACATCTTAGATTATTGTTAGAAAAACAGAATTCCTTGTTTCATATTGTAATAAAAATGCATTTAAAATGTTACAGGAAAATGTGATCAAAGAGAGAGAAGCCTGCCTTTTTAGGAGCAGAAGCACATGTTAAAATGCCATATTTTTTAAGTTCTGGAGATAAAAAGTGAGGATGAATGCATAAAAGTGCCAAATGGGTATTTCTAGATGTGGAAACGCGTAATGGAAAAAGTAGGTAGGACGGAATTGATTAGGTAGGCAGAAAAAGAGCAAATATTCAAGCAAATACAGGACATTTGCATGAGCAGAGCCAGTGAGAAGGAAAAGGAATTAGTACGTCAAGCAAAAATAAATCCACTTTCTACAGGCTCCATAGGCTTTCCCGAAAGAGAAAAAGAAACTTGTTTTTTGGGAGGTGACCCCTAGAATGCCCTTCATTTAAGACAATTTTACCCACATTGAAGGCTCAAATCCGAAGCCTTTTCCTCAGTCGGCTGACAATGCCTTAGCCAACGAACCTCTTTGGGTTTCACTCCTCCTGTTCTTTCAGAGTAAAGTCAGCTTCTTAGCAGTGGTTTGCACTTTGCAGCAGGCTTACTTCAGCCAGGCACAGTCCTCCGGTGCAGCTCTGTCTGCTTACTGACAGTTCCATACCTGTGCCATGTGATATGTGAGACGGTCCATTCCTTCTGCCAGGAATACCCTCACCACCCTGACACCCATCCACCTGGCTTATTCTTACTCGTTCTTTAAAACCAATGACACCTTCAGCAGAAGTCTCTTTGATTAGCTTCACTTACCAAGCTTCCATCCCTCTTAGGTGTATTTGAGTATAGAGATTATCACATGGAATACGAATTGTCTATTCACCTGTCTCTCTTTTCTAGTACACTGGAAATGTCTTAAGGGCACTGAGCTGTATTTTATTTATCTTTGTGTATCCAGAGCTTGACTGGGACACTGAAGTTGGTAGTAGGGGCATCTATGTTAAACTGAATCAAAGTTGAGTATATTTAATATGGACTTTGGATCAGTGTATTTCTAAAGTCTTCTTCAGCTCCACAGTTCTTAAATCCTTTGTCCTGGGGGTTTCTAGATATCATTTTGGATATTTGTCCCCAGATCTCTTTATGGTATGGTAAAGTAAGGCAAGTGGGGATATCCAAATTGTACCCACATTCAACTGAGTCTCCAAGAGGCAAGGGATGTGTTACCTCCACAGCAAGTTCAAACTAGAACTCCTTTTAATGAGGCTAAGCTGATGCTTCATATAAGGAGGTTTACTCTTTGTGGATGCTCATATATTTTATGGCTGTGGTAGTCTGAATCACCTGACTCTCAGCTGTGTGTCTTTCATATGGTGCAGGGCAGCACTCGGCTCCCAGGAAACTGGGTCGCCTATGATACGATGTCACATCTGTAAGATTTGACAGTTGGGACGGAGCCGGCTGGTGCTGCAATCAGAGGGAATTTTCTGCTGGGCGATGGTGATTTGCTGCATTTTGCATTCTCTGATGTACAATGTCTTTGATTGCCAGCACTGTCATTTCAGGTTTGACATCTTTCTATGGAAACATCTGTGGCATGCAGCATTTCTGTACTGGCAAAAAGACAGACAAGACACGGCTAATTCTTTTTAATCACATGATACAGTCTGATATATACAGTAACAGCTAGGCTGCATCTAGGCTGGAATTATTTTTCAATTTACAGCTAACAGTTGTTCATCTTGTTTTTCTCTTGGTTTTTTTTTTTAACTGACACTTGTTTCTATCTGCACTTCCAGGGCTCTGAGCTGAGGCCGAAAGGATGGGTATTTCTTTCTCACTTCTTCAGGGGATATGTCCTTTTAGCTATGGTCCTCAGCCACATGGGAAAGCCAGAAAGGGTCGTCATGGCCCATCCTTCTTCCAATCTTCCCTGTTCTCTGTTAAAGGTCCTCCTTTTGACATCCCCTGCCATATCCGCATCAGAGAATCTCCCACGTTCTTTATTTTGTTCCTGGCTGTTGCCGACAAGAGGGCAGACCTGGCTAAGAAACAGTTCTACAGCAAACCTTGGAATTTTATGTTTTAACTCCCTCCCATTCCCCTTATACACAGCGGCATTCACTTAATGTAATAATTACTCTTTACCAGGAATAACACCAAATGACCCCACCATGGGAAGAATTTCAGACATCAGTGGTAGTTTTTGAGGAGTGGTGAGTAGAAGCTCTTCCGCATTCCTGTTATGAAACTGGTCCTGCCTTTTCCCACAGTGCACGATGTGATGACAGAGCACCCAGCTGGCTGCCTCATATTGGTTCTGGCTAATGCACTGAATCACTGTGGACCCTGGACAAGGCGACTTACCACTCTGGCCACAGTTCTGTCAAATGTAAAATAAGGGAATGTGTACTAAATGGTATACACATCGCTCACGGCTCTAAGATTCCTACATAGCAGTGAATGACAGTTTCTAGAACGTTTCAAGAAGTTTCCCACACTTTGACATAGGGATGGTAACAAAACTAATGACAAGGCAACTTACTCTGGATATTTATCATCATGAAGACATCCTACTTGCTTGCCACTAAGTGATGTATGGATACAGCAAAATACAAAATGAAAATAAAAGCAGGATATGGGTCTTGTCATGGAGTAGCAACAGTATTTTTCCCATCATCCTTTTAGATCATTTTAATTGTTACTCATTTTTGTCCACACTTTGATGATCACGTGACAGGATGCACCTAAAAGAAAATTGTATCTCCCCAGAAGTTTATTTATGGCTGGTCTTTATTTTGGTTCATAGGATATGGGCCAGCTTAGACTAGACACTGCTGTCCTTCCAGCTAGGTAGGGTATTGGAAGCTATGTGGCCGACTAGTGATGGCGACTCGTCCTCTGACATTCTTCCCATGAAGAGGTGGGGTCGATGCCCCCAACCCTCCTATGTGGGCAGGCTCTGGAACCGCTTTGCCTAACAGAATGTGACAGAAATGACACAAGTTGTCTCCAGGCCTGGCCCATAAGAGACCGGCGGCTTCCTCTTTCTGTCTCATAGAACACATTGTAAGACTTGTCTTTCAGGGAAAGCCAGATCCATGGAGGAAGTTCAAGTATGGCCCCCAAGACTACCACCCAAGCCACATGAAGAGGCCTTGGAAGATGATGCACCACGTGAAAAAGGAAAGAGGCCAAGGAGCCCCAGGACACTGGATATGTGGGTGAAGAAGGCATCCTGGGCCTGCATCCTTCAGCCCTGCTGTCCCAGCTGATGCCACGGGAATCAGACGATAACCACCCAGGCAAACCCTCTCCAAATGTCTGGGCAAAATAAAATGTTTGCCTTAAGCATTAAGTGTGGGATAAATTGGTATGTAGAAATAAGTACCTGGCAGGAGCCATCAGGACCTGTGAGAAACGAGAAAGTTGTCCTTTTTATCCCAAAGCGTCAGGGCGGTGTTAAGTGTCACACTGATCTTCTCTTGTGGGGCATCACCAGCCGGCCCTGTGTCTCAGGTCTCTTTTAGCTGGAATCAACAGGACATTGATCCTTCATGAAGTCAGATATTTGCCTCTGCTAATGAAGCTGCGAGGCTTTCCATTACCAATCATTTGCAAGAGCTTAATGGATCTAAAATCCCAGGTGGTGTGTGTTTGGACAGAAAAATGGATGACTTCTTTTGCTTGGTGGTGCAAAACCATGAATCAGCAGAACACCACTTTGTTTGAGGAGAGGGTCTGGGGAGAGGAAATAACGGAGCCAGCAACTCAGGTGGCCACAGGGAGCCTTCTTCTATCCGGAGATGCCCCAACATGCACACTCTTTGGCCATGCAGACCCTCATTGCTAAACTTTGTTCTGGAGCTAGAGAAACTTCAGCCAGCTGAGCCTTTTCTCCAGTTATTTGTAAAGTACTTTCTAGGTTTCTTTCCCCCGTCTATTCAATTTTCAGTAGTAAATTCTTCTAGCTGCAAGTTTGGAGGCTTAAAATTTTTTTAGATTTATTAGCTTTTTCTTTTTTGTGTATTTTTTTTTAAATTAATAGACTTCTTTGGACACAGTTTTAGGTTTACAGAAAAAAATTGAGTGCAAAGTACAGAGAGTTCCCATGGACCCCTCATCCCCAACCAATGTCCCATGTGATTAAAATCTCCCACATTTGTTACAATCAAGGGTCAATATTGATGCACTGTTCCTAACTAGAGTCCAGCGTTTACATTAGGGCACACTCTGTGCTGTACATTCTATAGGTTTTGGAAAATGTGTGATGACAAGTATCCACCATTACAGTATCATACAGTGCCAGATTTATTGCAAAGATAGGACAGAGTTTGTGTACACCTCACACTCAGTTTTCCTCATTATAAACATCTAACATTATAATGGTACATTTGTCATGATTAATGAACCAATATTGACACTTATTCACTGAAGCCTATACCTTATTCAGATTTCCTCAGTTTTTATCTAATGTCCTTTTCCCCCCCAGGATTCCATCCAGGACCCCACATTACATTTGGTTTTCATGTCGCCTTTAGCTCCTCTTGGCTGTGACAGTTTCTTAACCTTTCTTTGTTTTCGAAAACCTTTAAAGTTTTCAGGTATTTGGTAAAATGTCCCACTCTTGGGATTTTTCCAATATTTTTCTCATGATTAAACTAGGATAATATGTTTTGGGGGAGGAAAACCACCAAGGTAAAGTACCATTCTCATCATATCATGTCAAGGGTACATACCATCAATGTGATTTATCACTGTTGATGTTAACTTTAATCATCTAGGGTGAGATACTGTTGTCAGGTCTCTCCACTGAAAACTTACCCTTCTTTTTCAACCTTCCCCTACTGTACTCTTTGGGAGAAAGTCACTGCACAGCCCACTCTAAGGAATGGAGAATTAGGCTCTACTTTTTTTTTTTTTCTCTCTAGCTTTATTGAAGTATAATTGACAAATAAAATTATATATATTTTAAGTGTACAACATGATGATCTGATAATGTATACTTTGTGAAATGATTACCACAAGCAGGTTAAGGTGTGTTTTGTGACTAATAATGTGGTCTATGTTTGAGAATTTCCCGTATGAGCTTGAGAAGAACATGTATTCTGCTATTGTTGGATGTGGTATGCAGTTTATAAATGTTGACCAGGTCAAGTTGATTGATACTGCTGGTGAGGTAAACTATATCTTTATTGATTTCCTGAGTATAATCTATCAATTACTGACATGAATGTTAAAGTCTCCAAGTTTAATAGTGGAGTTGTCTATTTCTCCTTAAGTCATATCAGTTTTTTACTTCATGTATTTTGATTTTCTTTTGTTAGGTGCATATATCTTTAGGATTGTTATATCCCCTTGGAGAACTGACCCATTTATCATCATGTACTTACACTCTTTATCCTTAGCAATTTTCCTTGTTATGAAGTCTGCTTTGTTTGAATTTAATATAGCTACTCCAATTGTCTTTTGATTAGTGTTAGCATGGTATATGTTTTTCCAACTCTACTTTTAACCTACCAGAGTCCTTCCTTATATTTAAAGTAGATTTGTGTAGACAATATATAGTTGGGTCCTGTTTTTTATCTGACCATCTCTATCTTTTAGTTGGTATATTTTAGACCACTCATTTAAAGAGATTTTGATATATTTGGTTTAACATCAACCATGCTTGTAACAGTTTTCTATACCTAGGTATAAGAATTTTTTATTTTGTTTTTGC
Organism: Lipotes vexillifer; assembly: GCF_000442215.2. Taxonomy (NCBI): domain Eukaryota; kingdom Metazoa; phylum Chordata; class Mammalia; order Artiodactyla; family Lipotidae; genus Lipotes; species Lipotes vexillifer. The sequence goes on along the minus strand of NW_006788807.1, from coordinate 1,442,378 downwards.
TTTTTGGTATTTATTCTGCTTGATGATCTCTGAGCTTCTTAGATCTGTGGATTGGTGTATGTCATTAATTTTGGAAAATTCTCAGCTATTATTACTTCAAATATCTTTTTGTGCTCTTCTGTTTCTTTTTTCTCCTTCTAGTATTTCAATTATAGATATATTACATCATTTGAAATTGCTCCACAGTTGTTGAATGTTCTGTCCTGTGTTTATCATTCTTTTTTCTCTTTGCATTTCAGTTTGGGAAGTTTGTATTGACCCATCTTCAAGCTAACTTACCCTTCGCCTTGCCAAGTCAACAGTATTTTTATTTCCAGCAATTCCTTTTGATTATTTCTTAGAATTTCCCTCTCTCTGCTTATCCTGTCAATCTATTCTTGCATCTGATCTTGTCTACTTTTCCCATTAGATTCCTTTACATATTTATCAAAGTTATTTTTAATTTCCTGTCTGATAATTCCAAACTCTATGTCATATCCGAGTCTGGTTCTGATGCTCGGTTTGTCTTTTCAGACTGTGCTTTTCTCACTTTTTTGGAAAGCCTTGTAGTCTTTTGTTAATTGATGGACATGTTGTATTAGGTAATAGGAACTAAGTAAATAGCCCTGTAGTGTGAGGATTTATGTGACTCTAATCAGGACCTGGGTTTTGTTTAATGTTTCCTATAGCTATAGAGTCAGAAGCTTCAAGTTCTTCTCGTTTTTGTTTGTTTGTTTTTGTCTTCCCTCTTGACTTAGGGCTTCTTGTAATTGCTCCTCCTCAGAGAAAGTCTGTGTCTTACAACTCTTCCAGCTGCACTTCACTGTTGTTATACTAGAGCCCAGCTAGTATGATGGCAGGTTTGGGGATGAGGAGCATTCTGTAATCTTCCAGTTACATCTCAGTCACAGAGTGGGTCTGTGTCTCTGGACTGTGACCTTCATGCGCGTTTTGTCCTATAGAACTTCCTCCTACTGAAGCAAGATAGGAAGCTGGGGGGAGGGCGGTGGGGGGGGGGGGGGGAGGCTGGTGTGGGAGGGATGCCCTTCCCCCACAGCTCTGAGACAAGGCTCTGGTTAAGTCCTCCCCCGGAGGGTAGGCATTTGTTATGGAGAAAGCTCTGGGCACCTTCCACACAGATTTCTTTTTCCCTCCCCCTTCCAGATTCACAATAGGGTCTTTATCAGATCTTTAACATAGAACATGGTGGGTCCCTGCAAGTAAAGCCCACACCGATGTAAGGGCCCGCGCAGATGGCAGCTCCCAGGATTTCCTCCCTCTCATGCTGTCCACACTCAGCCTCCAGAAATTCATCAAAATTGCCATTAAGTGTATCGAACACTCAACCAGTTCATGGCTCCCGGCTTCCACTCCAAGAAAGTCTCAGCCATGATTCTCAGCATTGCCTTTCCTCTCCAGATTTTGGGGTGGTCGATTTTCCCTGCAAATTCAGTTCTCTTATGGATCCAAGAAAAGTCTATGATTTCAGTTTGTCCAGATGTTTCCTGTAAGAATAGGAGAAACAACTTCCACACTCTTTAATGTCAGAGGTTTTAGGTTCTGCAGGTACGTACGATATTTCTCAGGCATAGTCAGGGTTGTGCTCTTGGGGAGAAGTTGTGTTAGGCTAAAACATGCTGCAAGATTTTTTGAAAAAAAAATAAATACTTAACTGCAGTATGCATATATGAATCTACAATGTCAACCAATACAGTGAACTTACTCACCAAACTGTACTAATAATTTATTTTAGTATTTTTCTAACATTTTCTAGAATTTTTCTAGTACTCTCCTAATACTTTAAGCAGATATTATTGAGACTATTTTGGAAACTTAGTAAGTAAATCATAATTTTTATAAAAATACATGTGTGTATTTTTACACACATGTATTTTTATAAATTTAATTTAGGGTATCCAATTTAAACCCTAATGTGCTCAGACAGAACATTCTATTTTTTTTGGCTGCGTTGGGTCTTTGTTGTTGTGCGTGGGGTTTCTCTAGTTGCAGCAAGCAGGGGCTACTCTTTGTTGCAGCGCGTGGGCTTCTCATTGTGGTGGCTTCTCTTGTTGCGGAACATGGGCTCTAGGTGCATGGGCTTCAGTAGGTGTGGCGCGTGGGCTCAGTAGTTATGGCTCACGGGCATGTGGAATCTTCCTGGACCAGGGATTGAACCCGTGTCCCCTGCATTGGCAGGTGGATTCTTAGCCACTGTGCCACCAGGGAAGTCTGAACATTCTTTAAATAGGAAGCTTTGTTACTCATCAAAGCCTGACTACAGTTTCACTTAGAAGAACTATAGGAATCCAATAAACCAAATGACATCCAGTGGGCTTCCCTGACTTTTTTGAAGGCTGCATTGTGGAAGAAGAAATAATATATTTGTATATATGGAAGGTTGCCACCTTCTTTAACTAGTTTTGTTTAAGTTTATTGTGCCCTTAATTGCCTTTGCACTGAATACTAAAAAAAAATGATGACATACAACAGACAATGGTAAACAATAGGTCCTTCCAATTCAAAGAAACTTTATTTTTCTTTGGACCTACTTATGAGGTAGGGACTTTATTCTGTTTATGTGCATAAAAGGAGACCCTGGGAATCCTCTGTGATCCAACCGTGAACACCTTGTTGACTTAACTCTCCAGGACTTCAAACAAAGGAAGAAGTATTGACATTACTGTTTTATTTTCTATTCTACTCATTGATTTTTGGCCACTGATAAATGAGAACCTTTCATGGGTAGAGTAACTTTTAAAAATCTCTCCATGTCTCAGCAGACACAGAAATAAGAGATCGCCTGTGAGGCATAGATGTTAGGAAAGACTCCGTGAAGTGGGGGATTCGTATACAGCCCACATCAGCAAGCACTCTGTGTACATCCTCTGCTGATGTCCTTTCTTTATCTCCTATCTGTCACTCACTTCCTGAGTTCCCTGGTTAAACTCTCAGGCATGTGCCATCACCCAAGTGAAGCGATATCTGGAATCCAACCATTTTAAATCCAGAAAAGAACCTAGAGATAAAGTAGTCCTTACTCATTTCTCAAAAGCAAAAGCGAAAGCTCTGTAGGAGCTCAGAGATGCACCCAAGTTCACACGACAGGCCAACTGCCATCGCTTCCTTGCTGCCATCTTCCTTCCTTTTAATAACAGCAAACCCACCAATGGATCAGAGCATTGAGCAACTCCTGTATGGACTTGCCTGATTCTCCAGTTTTATTTTATTGGCAAAGAGGGGGAGGTTTGAGAGAAGCTTGAGCCACTTTTTATTTCAGTGTGTTCTCAGCTAAGCTGTCCTTTGAGTCTCTGTTGTTTTTCCTTGGGCCGTTAATTGCCATTGCACCAAACATAAAAATAACCCAGGTTCTTAACATTCCTGTTTGCAGCAAGAACACTTGATGACGTATCACTTCATTAGTCCTACGGGCAAAGGCCACAGCCCTGGGCTCTGAAAGGACTTGTCCTCCCTGGGGGCTTCTCTCCTTTACATGGAGAGCCAGCTTCTCCCTTGTTGATGGGCCAGGGGTAATCCTTCTGTTTATGTAACCAGCCCCCTTTCCTCTACAGAGGAGATCAGCTCTTGGGCTCTGCAGTGAGCCTGTGACCATGCTAACTGCCCCTCATGTGGAGTCAGAGTCAGAAATCCTCTCTGTCATGATACTCCCGGACCCCTGCCTGGGTCCGTGTCCCTCAGCTCCAATTCAGGGCTGGCTGGCCCTGGTTATTGCATTTGGAATCTTTCTTCTTACAGGTTTGGTTCTGTCCAGCTTTTATCCTAGGAATGTTTGCTCTCCGCACTCAATACTCTCTCCAATTCAGTCAATATTTGTTTTCTGCATCAGCACTCTTCCTTTCTAAGTGTTTACCTGATGGCAGTATTTGTCTTTCTTGCTCACTTTCACTTCCTTTTAATTCTCTCACTGTTGAATTTCTTTTAAAAGTAGCTTTGGAATAAAGCAAGGGCAAATTAGGGGTATGGGATCAAGAGATGTCAACCACTGTGTATAAAATGGATAAACCACAAGGATATATTGTATAGCACAGGGAATTATAGCCATTATCTTATAATAACTTTTAATGGAGTATAATCTATAAAAATATGGAATCACTATGCTGTATACGTGAAACTAATATAATATGGTAAATCAACTACACTTCAATAAAAAATTGTATCTCCCTAGGTTCCTGCAGCTGGCCCCTGACCCCCTAATCCTCCTTTCTTCCTGTGAACAATGGTCTCCACATTTTCCACGGTTACCTTTGAGCACAAAATAGCAAACTCTGACATGCATGTCTTTTCCTGGGTAAGGCTTTCTAATGAATTTTGCCTACTGGTGAAGAGAGAGTCTGCCTAAAAAGCGACAGACAAAATGATGAGGCTGTCACTTAGCAATAAATACCCGTAAATTCATCAGCTTCAAAGAAATTTTACCCACTCTGACAAAGGGTAAGCAATGCATCTGGAATCAGTGACTTGGGCACTTTCCTGCCTCTGACATCAATAAAAAACGACTCAGAGACTTCATACCCTCTGCCTGGAAGGCTCTTCCTTTTACTTATAGCCTCACTAATTTCTGCTTATACTTCAAGTCATGAATTAATATCACTTCTTTAGAGAAGCGTTCCCTCACCCTCCAGTCTAAATGGTATACTTTTATTTGATCCTCAAGTCTACAGCCCAGACCTCTCCTTTGAACCACAGATTTTGGTATCCACCTACTTGGAATCTCCAATGGATGTGTCCAATTTAAGGCATCTTAAACCTAACAAATACAAACTGAACTCTTCATTTTCCCCTCAAACCTTTTTACCCCTGGGGTTCCCCATTTCAGTAAATGTCACCAGAAGTTACTTAGTTACTCAAATCAAAACTTAGAGTTATCTGTCTTAGGTTGGGTTCCTTAAAAGCAGAGCCCGAGTTGGAGGTTCTCGTGTACGTGACGTACTGTGAGAAAGCTCATAGGAAAAAAACCTGTAAAGGTGTAAGGGAAGCTGTAAGGGCAGGAGAAGACACCTGGCCGGTGTGGGTTCTGCTGGAGTCTAGCCTGATGCCATGGGGAGCTTGGAGCACGAATGGCAACAGTGTTGGCCACTGTGAGGCAAGGAGCTGGGCTTTGTTATTCCACTGTCAGTGAGTCATTGGTTACAAGCTTCCCCCTCCTACCCCAATATTTCCACTGCCTGAGGTGAATTCTCCAGAGAAGGAGGCAGCTAAGAGCTCAGCTGGGGGATGGGTGCACTGGCCTGGTGGAGGGGTTTGCGAGGAGCGCTGACAGAATTTACTATACCATCCTGGATTCCTTGATTCCTCTCGCAGAGCTGCTTCCTCCACACTCAGTCAGCAAATCCTGACAGCTCGGCCTCCAAATTATATCCCGACACAAACTTTCTCTCACTATTCAATCAACAGCCCCTTAGCCCAGCCACCATCCCTCACCTAGGCTACCGTGAGTAGGTGAACTCCTCCCTCCCACAAGAAGTAGGAAATAAAAGAATTAAGCTTGCTTTCTCAGGGATATGCTCTTAGACCAAGACATGGCCGATCAGAAAAGAATAGTGGAAAGTTGCATTTATAGGAGAAGAAAGGCTCCCCTCAGCAAACCTAGACTGGTAAGACTGAGTGGACAGGCATATACCCAAAGAAAATATCCCAGTTAAGGGAGCAGTTGGCCAGCCAAGGAAGCTACAGCAGGAGGAGTGACAAAGAGAAGCACTGGGAGAGAGCCCGGAAGCCTCAGTCCGTGGATATCATAATTCATGTCCCTTTGACAAGACCAGTCCCATTTTAACCTGCTGCCCCTCAAGTCATCCACCCAAATCCCTCACTTCCATGCTCACCAGGTGTACAGAGGCCAAAAGAATCTGAGTGGTCCTATAGCAATGACATCTTCTTCTCATTATAAATAATAAATGGGCATTCCAGTCTTATTCATCAGTGTTTTGATATAAGAAGCCACCAAGTGATGGATTTTCCAGTTTTGAGAGCCAACCCCGAACTGTGGCAAATTCCGCAGGATGTACCGCAGATTTTATTTTCCGTAAATGGCCACAGCAAGAGCTCCGGTTCCACAGGATCTTCCAGAGCTTCGCCGCACCCCCATCAAGAAGTGGGAGTCCATTTTCCCTCCTCTTGAATCTGTGTGGTTTTTTGTTACTGCTTTAATAGATAGAGTGTTGTAAAAGTGATGCTGTGTAACTTCCAAAGCTACATCATAGAAAGCAATATGGCTTCCATCTGGCCCTTGCTCTTTTGGGATACTCACCCTTTTGCCGCCACGTTGTAAGGACGTACAGGCCTCTGGGCAAGGCCATCTGCAGGAGTTCTGGACAACAGCTCCAGCTACGGTCCCAGCCACTAGCCAGTGTCACCACCAGTCATGTGAGTAGACGAACCTTCAGATGATTCTAGCCCTGGGCTTTCAGCCTCCCCAACTGACGATGTGCAGGGCAGAGTGAGCCGTGCTCACCTAGCCATAGCCAGATTGCAGGTTCATAAGAAAAATAAATGCTGGGGTGTTTTTTTAAAGCCACTAAGTTTTGGGGTGGCTTCTTACATGGCAATAGATAATCAGAGAAAAGGAAACTTGCCTAAAATTGGCAGATCAGCCTAATATTGCCATTCAGCCACATGGATCCTTTTATTAATGCTTTATGGTCATAGTTCCTGTGGTCCCTGGACTCCACTTCTGTCACATGGGAATAATCATACCTGCTCAGGGCCAGTCTTATATGTTGGTGATTTGGGATGACTCTACTCATTCCTGTGGCTCCCCAGCCCATTTCTGAAAGGTTACAGCTTTGTCTGAGTACTTTCCTCATGTTCTTTTCGAATTATTGTATTGTATCATGGGCACAACTTTTCCATCTACCCTCACTCCCTTGATGATTTCACTTAGTTGCTTAGCTTTAATAAAATTTTTTATGCTGCAGACTGTAACACTTTACCTCCAGCCTGGACCTCACCCAGCACTCTAAATCACACTGCTCACTTGATCTCTACACTTGGATGAATAATAGGCACCTCAAACTTAATGCTCAAAGCTGGCCTCCTGGTCTCCTACTGCCTCAAAAGTGTTACTCCCAGGCTTTCTCATCTCAGTAAATGGTAATTCTGAATTTACAGTTTGCTCAGATTGAAAATCAGAGAGATTTGGGGGGTGGGGTGGTGAGAGATGAGAAATATTTGTTATAAGGAATTGGCTTCTGTGATTATGAAGACAGGCAGGCCCCAAGATCTGCAGGGTGAGTCACCAAGCTGGAGACCCAGGGGAGGTGATAGTGTGGTTCCTGTCCAAAGACCAGCAGGCTTGAGACCCAGAAAGAGCCAATGTCTCAGTCTGAGGCTGAAGGCGGGAAAAATTCTCTCGTACTCAGGGGAGGCTCCACTTTTTTGTTCTATTTAGGCCTTCAACTGATTGGAATGAGGCCCACCACATCACGGCGGGCAATCTGCTTCACTCAGTCTATGACTTAAATATTAATCTCATCCAGAAACACGCAGAAAAATGTCTGACCAAATATCTGGGGTCATTCAAAAGCATCCTTTCTGTCAGTATCACTAAGAAGCAAACCTCAGGGTTAGGAAGGTGTGAGCTCTGGGGTCAGTACCTAACCTTCTAGGAGCATGAAAAAAGTGCTACAATGTGCCCTGGGAGAGAAACCTCTCCTCCCACAAGCCTCCAGAATGAGAATTTGGGGCAGCCTCCCATTTGCTACACTGTATGCTTTCCTAAGAAATGAGAGCACCAGGGAAGAAGCCAGCTCTGGAACTAATAATAAGACCCAGTTAGCATTTAATTTACACACATGCTGATTTATTTTATAATTGCACTTGCTGGAGAGGTATGTTTTTCCCTTCCGGGCCCCCAATGACCCAAAAGGTAATTACAGAAACGGCTCAGCTCTGCTCATAACATGGAAGCATCACAGTTCTTGAAATGACTTAACCTGCAGTGCCATCGAGCGTCCCCTGAAGAGAATTGGGAGCGAGAAACCCACCTCACCGAGCGGAATACTCCTTCTCTTTACTCATGTATAGGGACCTACTTTAATTACCTTCTTGCTCTTCTCTGTGTAAGAAGGTACCCAGGAGACTGGAAAACAGTCATTCAAAGAGCCTGATGATAAACACTGTCAAAGAAAGCCCTTTGGAAAATAGTTACATGGTGTTCTTTGAAGCCAGGGCGTTTCAAGGGATTTTATGCTAGTTGATGAATCTAGGTTGTCAGGCTATGGAATTTAGAGCGCACACACACACACACACACACACACACACACACACACACACACACACACACACACACACACACACACACACACACACACACACACACACACACACACACACACACAGAGTTATCAATTCTATGAAGCCCAGTCCCTGGAATGGCCTATGATGAATGCTGACACACTATAAGAAAGAAGATGGGAGGGGACCCACGAATGACTAAACGAGCATTTCACTAGTCAAAGCCCTGCTGGTGGCCTGGCAGCACTCAAAGTCCCACTCTGTTGTGATGCAAAGAAGACCAAGACCACTGCAGGTTTTCTTCCACTGTACCCCTCACCCCTCTTCCCATACTGGCTTCCCATCGCACGTTTGGCCTCTTGACCTTCCCTGACCTTGACTTCTGGGCCAAGGCTTCACAGGGGATGAGACACCCTTCTGTGAAGTTAGGTAGATGTCCCCCAGGTAGATGAATGGAGAGAGATTTCCAACCAAAGCACCAGCAACACAAAGGGTGGGACCAGGAAGGAGTCGCATGTCTGGGAACTCATGTATTATGGCTCAACCCTAAAAGAGAAAGGCGGGTAAGTAGGCATAATCCACCTCAAGGGGAAATTCACAGCTGGGCAGGAGTTTGAATTTAAATAGCTATGGAAGTGCTTGGTCAGGGCAGGGACACATCCCCTGAGGTTTTTAAGGAGGCTCATTCAGGCAGCAGTGTGGATGGTGACTTGAGGGAACAGTAATAGAGGCGAGAAGACTGGACAGAGGCTGTTGAGGTTTGACGGTCCAGGTTGGAGGGTAGGTGCCAGGACATAACATGGGGGAAGGACAGACCACAGACACATTTGTTGGGTAGAACTGGCAGGAGGAAAGGATGTTAAGGGTCACATCATTGTGACTAGAGATGGTGCTGGGGCAGAAGCCCAGAAAGCCAGTTTCCTGGGCCCTTTCCTCATCTCCCAGGGCCATTCCCGGCAGTGAGTATGTTATGGGCGCTCAATAATTACTTGTTAACTCAATTGATGTGATAGTCATCTCATCTCAACAATTCTCTGGAAGAGGTAGTAAAGTGATGAAATAGCATATAATGTAATTTGGGTAGGTCTCATAAATTTTCTGATTCTGTGTTTCTGTGAGTATAAAATGCGTGGACTGGACAGGGATCTGGCTAACCATCTCCAACTCTCATACGCCAAGTCAGCCAGTTCTCAGGGACTGAGCTGGCAGCCACCTTCTGGGGGAATGTTGGCAGAAATCTTGAGAGACGATCAGACTGTAAGAGGATCTTCCAGGTCCCCTCCAAACCCAGAGCTAAGCAAGAGATTGCTGCATTTATTGATTTGTGTTATTTACAGGCACTGAAACAGTCATCTTTCTGCACTTCCCTTTAATGCAGGAAATAAAATGATCTCTATTGAGGGAGTGGGGTGGGGGTCCCATGTTGCCAAGGTAGGCTTACTAGTAGTATAAAATTGTGTTTTTATTTAAAGCGAGTTTCCAGTTGTCTGGATTGATGCTGCCTTTGACACCTACTCAGTGCTTTGAATACAACCTGATTCCTGTGGCTTTGTTTTCTCCAGGCCCCGAGAGGGGATCCCTGGACTGTTGATGAAAAACCATTCAGCAACAGCCTGCCAGTGTTTCACGATAACATTCTCTTGACTGATTCATCAGGGCTGCCTGTGCAGGTGGGAGACTGGCTGGGTCTCCCCAGACAGGTGCTGCCAGCTCTGTCCTTGAGCCTTCAGAAACTTGAGCAGAGAATCTGGAGGGAGGGCAGGAAGGTGCCCAGTGCGAGCTTGTCCCAGACTTCACCCCTGTTCAAGTCACCTGCCTGTGTTGTGCTCTGGTGCCCCAGCACACTGTTTTCCCTTGTCAGTTCCGTGAAGTGAGTAGGAGGCTATATGGTGAGCACAGTGTGCTCCTGGTATAAAAAGGAAAGAAAGGAGAGGTTCTGTATAGTTCTGCAGCAACCCTTGATTACTGTGAGAGGGGGAGGCAGGAATCACATACAAGGGAGTATTCAGGGCTGGAATTTCCTTGGTGGAAGTGCTGGCAGGAAAAGACCCCTGGATTCAGAAGCTTGGTTGCTAATCTTATAGCTTCCTCATCTATGAAATCACGGCAGGGAGTTATCTAATCTCTACTGCCTCTTGGGTCTGGGATTCCTAGAAATGCATCCCGAATAGTTAATGCTAGATGTTCTTGATCAGTGAGGTTATCGGGTAGAAGCCAAAGGAGAAACATCAGTGCTGTCAGATCCTTCCAGCTACAGGGGTGGATAAGAACTGTCCAAGGTGCTAAGGAGGTAGAGGGATAAGAATAGTCTTTCATGCAAACTAGGAAACTTCTGAAAATGAACGAGAGGGCTCTTAATGTTTCCACCAGGACAACAGACTTAAACTGGGACAAATGGTCATCTCAAGAGAGCAGCATCCCTTGGGTAAGATTACCCAGATAAGTGCTTCACTGTTGCTCATCTTCTTGCTTCCTGTGACTGCATGCTTTCTACCCCTCTGACCACATGCACTGAATTAATCCTACGGCTCTTGTTGGTCTACCATTTATCAAGGACCTATTATCAAACCATATGTGTGGTAAATTGTTGCAATAACAGCTCCCTTACCCATGGCCTTGGGTGTCGCCTCCCACACTGACTCTGAGCTTGGCCATGTGACTTACTTTGGCCAGTGGAACATTAGCAAGCATACTGCAGAAGATTGAAAAATGCTTGCACATTAGGGCACAATCTCTTGTCACTTTTAGAACTTTGCAGTGGTGATGCAAATAACCCCAAGTTAGCCTGCCGAATGATGAGAGACCACATAGAACAGAAAAGAGCCATTCCAAATGAGGCTACCCTAGACCAGTCAACTTAGCTAAATCACCAATTTAGCTGTTGATTTCAGACACATGAGTAAGCCCATCTGAGGCCAGAATATACTTTTGGCTAAGCCTATCCTGAATTTCCAACCTACAGAATCATGAGCTAAATAAATGTTTTTTTGTTTTAGGCTAACAAGTTTGGAGTGTTTGTTACACAGCAAAAGCTCACTGATACACCTTGTGTTGTTTTAGGAACTAGAGAGATACTCCACAAATATAGCATTCAGTACTGTACCTGGAATATACTAAATATTCCACAGATGGTAGCCATTACTATCCCGTTGGGTGGCAAAGTACTAAAGAAGTAAGGGTGATGTCTGTGTCCTCAAAGACTTTCCTGCACTCTGATGCTGTGAGTAAACCTGCTCATACGAAACGATAAGAGAATAATTCAAAGCACTGTGTCTTTGAGAACAAAAGTACTTGTTACTAATATTTGAATATTCTCATGAAGGTTGGTTCAGTTTGTACCTGAAGAGTAGAAATGATTACATTGAGAACCTTGTTTTGACCCCTAAGATGAGGTGGGTGAGTTTGATTTCTTGTTACCAAGGTAACCTCTTTCAGAAAGTCTTGAGAGGAGAATTACTCTGTGTGAAGACTTGCTTTGCATTGCACACCGATGCAGTTCACAGACAACACATCCACGTAAGAACAACAGGTGCTCGTGGAATCACCTTGATTTTATGGAATGCAACTATTTAAAGTTTAAACATATATCTGTGAAAGACTCAATAAGCATTAGTTTAAAAGTGTCCCACTCATCTCAATATATGAGAGGATTTTAGTATAAAAATTAAAAAATATAAATTTGTTCAGTTCCCCCACTTTACAAATAAGGAAATTGAGGGTCAGAAAATTTAAACCATAAGCTCAATGTCTCAGAGCACATTAATGGCAGAACTGGGATAAAAAATTGGGTTTCTGGACTTCTAGTCTAATGCTCTTCTCATCATTTTGTATATTTGGTATGACTATCAGTGAGGCAGAATGTATTTTAATATAATATTATTATTATTTTTTATTTTTATTTTTTTTTGCGGTACGCGGGCCTCTCACTGTTGTGGCCTCTCCCGTTGTGGAGCACAGGCTCCGGACATGCAGGCTCAGTGGCCATGGCTCACGGGCCTAGCCGCTCCGCGGCATGTGGGATCTTCCCGGACCGGGGCATGAACCCGTGTCCCCTGCATCAGCAGGTGGGCTTTCAACCACTGTGCCACCAGGGAAGCCCTATAATATTATTTTTAATTCTTTAAGGCAGCAATTAATAATTGACAATTCAAAAATACAGCAAAACACAAATTAGACTAAAATATCATATAGTCCTTCCATTCAGAAATAATCATGGTTAATTTTCATATGTTTCCTTAAAATCACTTTTCTACAAACATGTAATGTATTTTTTTTAAAATACACTTTATTTGTTAGACCAGTTTTAGGTTCACAGCAAGATTAAAAGGAAAGTACAGAGATTTCACATATACTTTTTTTAAATTTAAAATTAATTTTTATTTATTTTTTTATACAGCAGGTTCTTATTAGTCATCAGTTTTATACACTTCAGTATATACATGTCAATCCCAATCTCCCAATTCATCACACCCCCACCCCCCCCCCCCTGCCACTTTCCCCCCTTGGCATCCATACGTTTGTTCTCTACATCTGTATCTCAATTTCTGCCCTGCAAACCATCTGTACTATTTTTCTAGGTTCCACATATATGCGTTAATATACGATATTTGTTTTTCTCTTTCTGACTTACTTCACTCTGTATGACAGTCTCTAGATCCATCCACGTCTCTACAAATGACCCAATTTCGTTCCTTTTTATGGCTGAGTAATATTCCATTGTATATATGTACCACATCTTCTTTATCCATTCGTCTGTCGATGGGCATTTAGGTTGCTTCCATGACCTGGCTATTGTAAATAGTGCTGCAATGAACATTGGGGTGCATGTGTCTTTTTGAATTATGGTTTTCTCTGGGTATATGCCCAGTAGTGGGATTGCTGGGTCATATGGTAATTCTATTTTTAGTTTTTTAAGGAACCTCCATACTGTTCTCCATAGTGGCTGTATCAATTTACATTCCCACCAACAGTGCAAGAGGGTTCCCTTTTCTCCACACCCTCTCCAGCATTTGTTGTTTGTAGATTTTCTGATGATGCCCATTCTAACTGGTGTGAGGTGATACCTCATTGTAGTTTTGATTTGCATTTCTCTAATAATTAGTGATGTTGAGCAGCTTTTCATGTGCTTCTTGGCCATCTGTATGTCTTCTTTGGAGAAATGTCTGTTTAGGTCTTCTGCCCATTTTTGGATTGGGTTGTTTGTTTTTTTAATATTGAGCTGCATGAGCTGTTTATATATTTTGGAGATTAATCCTTTGTCCGTTGATTTGTTTGCAAATATTTTCTCCCATTCTGAGGGTTGTCTTTTGGTCTTGTGTATGGTTTCCTTTGCTGTGAAAAAGCTTTGAAGTTTCATTAGGTCCCATTTGTTTATTTTTTTTAATTTCCATTACTCTAGGAGGTGGATCAAAAAAGATATTGCTGTGATTTATGTCAAACAGTGTTCTTCCTATGTATTCTTCTAAGAGTTTTATAGTGTCCAGTCTTACATTTAGGTCTCGAATCCATTTTGAGTTTATTTTTGTGTATGGTGTTAGGGAGTGTTCTAATCTCATTCTTTTACATGTAGCTGTCCAGTTTTCCCAGCACCACTTATTGAAGAGACTGTCTTTTCTCCATTGTGTATCCTTGCCTCCCTTGTCATAGATTAGTTGACCATAGGTGCGTGGGTTTATCTCTGGGCTTCCTATCTTGTTCCATTGATCTATGTTTCTGTTTTTGTGCCAGTACCATATTGTCTTGATTACTGTAGCTTTGTAGTATAGTCTGACGTCAGGGAGTCTGATTCCTTCAGCTCCATTTCTTTCCCTTAAGACTGCTTTGGCTATTTGGGGTCTTTTGTGTCTCTTAAAATTTGTATAATTTTAAGATTTTTTGTTCTAGTTCTGTAAAAAATGCCATTGGTAATTTGATAGGGATTGCATTGAATCTGTAGATTGCTTTGGGTAGTATAGTCATTTTCACAATATTAACTCTTCCAATCCAAGAACATGGTATATCTCCCCATCTGTTGGTATCATCTTTAATTTCTTTCATCAGTGTCTTATAGTTTTCTGCATACAGGTCTTTTGTCTCCCTAGGTGGATTTATTCCTAGGTATTTTATTCTGTTTGTTACAATGGTAAATGGGAGTGTTTCCTTTCAGATTTTTCATCATTAGTGTATAAGAATGCAAGAGATTTTGGGGCATTAATTTTGTATCCTGCAACTTTACCAAATTCATTGATTAGCGCTAATAGTTTTCTGGTGGCATCTTTAGGATTCTCTATGTATAGTATCATGTCATCTGCAAATGGTGACAGTTTTACTTCTTCTTTTCCGATTTATATTCCTTTAATTTCTTTTTCTTCTCTGATTGCCATGGCTAGGACTTCCAAAGCTATGTTGAATAATAGTGGAGAGAGTGGACATCCTTGTGTTGTTCCTGATCTTAGAGGAAATGCTTTCAGTTTTTCACCATTGGGAATGATGTTTGCTGTGGGTTTGTCATATATGGTCTTTATTATATTGAGGTAGGTTCCCTCTATGCCCACTTTCTGGAGAGTTTTTATCATAAATGGGTGTTGAATTTTGTCAAAAGCTTTTCCTGCATCTATTGAGATGATCATATGGTTTTTATTCTTCAGTTTGTTAATATGGTGTATCACATTGATGGATTTGCATATATTGAAGAATCCTTGCATCCCTGGGATAAATCCCACTGGATCATGGTGTATGATCCTTTAAATGTGTTGTTGGATTCTGTTTGCTAGTATTTTGTTGAGGATTTTTGCATCTATATTCATCAGTGATATTGGTCTGTAATTTTCTTTTTTTGTAGTATCTTTGTCTGGTTTTGGTATCAGGGTGCTGGTGGCCTCATAGATTGAGTTTGGGAGTGTTCCTTCCTCCACAATTTTTTGGAAGAGTTTGAGAAGGATGGGTTTAGCTCTTCTCTAAATGTTTGATAGAATTCACCTGTGAAGCCATCTGGTCCTGGACTTTTGTTTGTTGGAAGATTTTTAATCACAGTTTCATTTTCATTACTTGTGATTGGTCTGTTCATATTTTCTATTTCTTCCTGGTTCAGTCTTGGAAGGTTATACTTTTCTAAGAATTTGCCCATTTCTTCCAGGTTGTCCATTTTATTGGCATACAGTTGCTTATAGTAGTCTCTTAGGATGCTTTGTATTTCTGTGGTGTCTGTTGTAACTTCTCCTTTTTCATTTCTAATTTCATTGATTTCATTGATTTGAGTCCTCTCCCTCTTTTTCTTGATGAGTCTGACTAGTGGTTTATCAATTTTGTTTATCTTCTCAAAGAACCGGCTTTTAGTTTTATTGATCTTTGCTATTGTTTCTTTGTTTCTATTTCATTTATTTCTGCTCTGATCTTTATGATTTCTTTCCTTCTGCTAACTTTGGGTTTTGTTTGTTCTTCTTTCTCTAATTCCTTTAGGTGTACGGTTAGATTGTTTATTTGAGATTTTTCTTGTTTCTTGAGGTAGGCTTGTATAGCTATAAACTTCCCTCTTAGAACTACTTTTGCTGCATCCCATAGGTTTTGGATCGTCGTGTTTTCATTGTCATTTGTCTCTAGGTATTTTTTGATTTCCTCTTTGATTTCTTCAGTGATCTCTTGGTTATTTAGTAACATATTGTTTAGCCTCCATGTGCTTGTGTTTTTTACATTTTTTCCCCTGTAATTCATTTCTAATCTCATAGTGTTGTGAGAAAAGATGCTTGATATGATTTCAATTTTCTTAAATTTTCTGAGGCTTGATTTGTGACCCAAGATGTGATCTATCCTGGAGAATGTTCCGTGCGCATTTGAGAAGAAAGTGTAATCTGTTGTTTTTGGATGGGATGTCCTATAAATATCAATTAAATCTATCTGGTCTATTGTGTCATTTAAAGTTTCTGTTTCCTTAGTTATTTTCATTTTGGATGATCTGTCCATTGGTGTAAGTGAAGTGTTAAAGTCCCCCACTATTATTGTGTTACTCTCAATTTCCTCTTTTACAGCTGTTAGCAGTTATCTTATGTATTGAGGTGCTCCTATGTTGGGTGCATATATATTTATAATTGTTATAGCTTCTTCTTGGATGGATCCCTTGATCATTATGTAGTGTCCTTCCTTGTCTCTTGTAACATTCTTTATTTTAAAGTCTATTTTATCTGATATGAGTATTGCTACTCCAGCTTTCTTTTGATTTCCATTTGCATGGAATATATCTTTCCATCCCCTCATTTTCAGTCTGTATGTGTCCCTAGGTCTGAAGTGGGTCTCCTGTAGACAGCATATATATGGGTCTTGTTTTTGTAGCCATTCAGGAAGCCTGTGTCTTTTGGTTGGAGCATTTAATCCATTCACGTTTAAGGTAATTATTGATATGTATGTTCATATGACCATTTTCTTAATTGTTTTGGGTTTGTTTTTGTACATCCTTTTCTTCTTTTGTGTTTCCCACTTAGAGAAATTTCTTTAGCATTTGTTGTGGAGCTGGTTTGGTGGTGCTGAATTCTCTTAGCTTTTGCTTGTCTGTAAAGCTTTTGATTTCTCCATTGAATCTGAATGAAATCCTTGCCAGGTAGAGTAATCTTGATTGTAGGTTCTTCCCTTTCATCACTTTAAGTATATCATGCCACTCCCTTCTGACTTGGAGAGTTTCTGCTGAGAAATCAGCTGTTAACCTTATGGGAGTTCCCTTGTATGTAATTTGTCATTCTTCCCTTGCTGCTTTCAATAATTTTTCTTTGTCTTTAATTTTTGCCAATTTGATTACTACGTGTCTTGGCATGTTTCTCCTTGGGTTTATCCTGTATGGGACTCGCTGTGCTTCCTGGACTTGGGTGGCTATTTCCTTTCCCATGTTAGGGAAGTTTTCAACTATAATCTCTTCAAATATTTTCTCTGGTCCTTTCTCTCTCTCTTCTCCTTCTGAGACCCCTATAATGTGAATGTTGTTGCACTTAATGTTGTCCGAGAGGTCTCTTAGGCTGTCTTCATTTCTTTTCATTCTTTTATCTTTATTCTGTTCCACAGCAGTGAATTCCACCATTCTGTCTTCCAGGTCACTTATCCGTTCTTCTGCCTCAGTTATTCTGCTATTTATTCCTTCTAGTGTAGTTTTCATTTCAGTTATTGTATTGTTCATCTCTGTTTGTTTGTTCTTTAATTCTTCTAGGTCTTTGTTAAACATTTCTTGCATCTTCTTGATCTTTGCCTCCATTCTTTTTCCGAGGTCCTGGATCATCTTCACTATCATTGTTCTGAATTCTTTTTCTGGAAGGTTGCCTATTTCCACTTCATTTAGTTGTTTTTCTGGGGTTTTATCTTGTTCCTTCATGTGGTACATAGCCCTCTGCCTTTTCATCTTGTCTGTCTTTCTGTGAATGTGGTGTTTGTTCCACAGGCTGCAGGATTGTAGTTCTTCTTGCTTCTGCTGTCTGCCCTCTGGTGGATGAGGCTATCTAAGAAGTTTGTGCAAGTTTCCTGATGGGAGGGACTGGTGGTGGGTAGAGCTGTAATGTATTTTTAAAAGAGGAAGAGAGGGCTTCCCTGGTGGCGCAGTGGTTGAGAGTCTGCCTGCCAATGCAGGGGACACGGGTTAGTGCCCCGGTCCAGGAAGATCCCACATGCCGCGGAGCGGCTGGGCCCATGAGCCATGGCCGCTGAGCCTGTGTGTCCGGAGCCTGTGCTCCGCAATGGGAGAGGCCACAACAGTGAGAGGCCCGCGTACTGCAAAAAAAAAAAAAAAAGAGGAAGAGATATCACACTGTATTTTAACCTGTTTTGTTTCCTTTAATACTATATCATAAATATATGTTCCATGTAATTAAATATGCATCTAAGCGCCATCTTATCAGCATAGTTTATCTCCCTGTGGCTTTTACATACACAAATAAGCTTGACTCTCAAATTAGGTCTGTCCTGAATTTCTTCTGCCTAAGTCAGCTTCAATTTGCTCCAGACACAATTCTAGTGAGTTCCTGGAATCCACAAAATGGAAAACCACCCTCATCACAGACTAAGGAATAGAAGCCACAGCCCACAGCTCTTAGATACCAGGAAAGATGCTCAGTGTTGTACATGGGAAGAGAAATGCATATTAAAATTGCAGTTACCGTCTTTCTCCTGTTAAAGTGGAAAAGATCAGCAAGCCTGACAACACATTGCAATGGAGAGCACGCCGAGCATTGGAAATCAGTGCTCTGACTGATGCATTGCAGGTGGGAAGGGAAGTCAGTACAGCTTTTATAGAGAGAAATTTGGCAAAATCCATTAAAATCACAAGTACACACATCTTTCAATTCAGCAATGTCTTTCTAAGCCTAGGAAATATCATTCATGTTTATCTTCCCAAGTACAAAATGTCATGTGCTTGAAGTTAATGATTACAGCACAGTTTCTAATCAAGCAAGACTGGGAACATCTTAAATACCTATAGATAAGGGACTGGTGGCTTCTCCATAGAATAGAAAAGCACATGGACACAAAGAAGAATGAGGAGGCCTTCTGTGTACTGATTTGGGTCAAATGCCAAGAATTAAGTGGGAAAAGCAAAAAATGAGATAATATATAGAGTGCGTTGCCATTTGTGTAAGATGAGAAATATATTATCTCAGGAAATTCCTTTGTCATTCAGAATCTTGGGTACCTTGGATGGGGGTATAGCTCAGGGGTAGAGCGTTTGACTGCAGAATCTTCAGTACCGTGGAAATTGATGTCTTTGAACAAGTAGCAATTTAGGTCCAAGTTTTGGCAAATCTACACCAATTAGCAGCAAATGAGCTGTGCTTCTTGTGTCACTGTGTTGTTTATATATCAGTCTGCTTTTTTTTTTTTTTTTTTTTCCTACAGGTGGAAACAGGTGGCTGTTTTTCTTATCAGGAAGATTGGGCATATTCAACAGTGTTTAAGGCTAGAAAAGGTAACTTCTGTATTAGGACAAGACTTTGATTCTCAGGCCAACACTTGTGTTTTATAAACAAACCCTTTGACATGAGTCCTAAATCAGTTCACAGGACTTCAATCAAGCAATGAGTTTGGAAATAGAGGTGGGGAACTGTGACAAGTTTCTCATCTGCTGCTGATTATTGGATGTCCGTGATTCAGACAGGGAAGTTCTCTTACAAATAAAGACAGAGCAACTGAGGCAGGGCAGCCTGGACTTACCACCTGGTTATGCCTGGGGGTAAACAGAGCTTGTCCCTGGTGCCTTCCTTAGTCACACATGATGTCTTTCAAGCAGGCTCTGACCTTTAAACGGTAAAGCCACAAGTCTCCCATTATAAGAAAGAGTCCCACTGTGTGCACCCACTTACTATCAGCTCTGATCTGCAAAAAGATCCCGGGCTGTCACCATCATTCTCCAGGTCCATGGCTTTGTTTTTTCCCTTTATATCATTCTTCTCATAGCATAGAATTCCATGTCTTCCGCACATTCCTACCTTACCCTGGAAGTTGATCAATTATACTGTCAGATGGCTCAGCCAGGTCTTTGGAGCATCAGTGATCTTGAAGTCTGTTCTGTTCAATTAAAACAATTATCCTTCCATATGTCCCTGAATTGCTGAGGACAAGAAGACGAAAGCCTAAGTGCTTAAAGTTTCAGGTTTGCTTTAATCTTGATGTCACCCGATGTCTTGTGGCAGGTACTATGAGGATCCCTTCCGTAACCTCTCAGTACTCACCTCCACACGCTGAGAGCAAATCCCAGTGATTCTCGGCTTGAAGGCTCTCTTTTTGCCTATGAACAGAGCAAGCCTGTTCCCATGTCTCTGGAATTGTCTTCAACCAATGATGAATGGGGAGCTGGTCCCTAATGATCTCAGTTTCCTAATCCTTCACTTACGATAACTTTAGGCGTGTTCTACACAGTCTCCCAGAGTTCTTCAGCTACATCACACTCCAGTTGACCAAAGAGGTAACCTCCTTGATCATATACATAGTTACAAATGCAGCAGTAATTTGGTATAATAAAATATGAGGAGAAATTCTAGTTAGTAGTACACGGATCACCCAATACTGGATTGAAAAAAATAAAGCAAAAAAATTAAACTCATGGATAAGTTAGCTGGCAAAGGAATGAGGGAATTCTTTAAAAAGTAGAAATAATGAAAAGCCAAATCCAAAGAAATAAGCAATGCTGATGCCAACATTTTCTCTGTAGTTATCTCTGATCTCAGGTGCTCTAAACCTTGCATTTTAGTGCAAACATGTGATAGGGAACAAGAGACAAAACTTGGGCCCAGACTGGGTGGGAGACTTAATCAAAAAGCCATACAAGACGTTGAGACCTTTTGAAGACAAGGTTCTGGGGTGTAGACCAGGAAAAAACACTCTGCCAATGGAAGAGAGGGTGGTGATCCATTCATGTCTGGCTGTGGCAATGGGAGAAACATTAATGATAATAATAATTTTTAAAAGAAACTTGAAAATCTATAACCATAAGCCACCATCACCAAGCTGGGGGCAAAATTTATATAACCCATGTGTCCTGAGATAATCTAAGCTCTGACTGTAAAGTGAAGTGTTCCTGAGTTGGTAGTATCCTAAGAGCTGACAGAAACAAAGGCACATCATATTGGGAGGACTATTATCTTGACTCAAAAATCCAAAAACATTCCCAGAGATGAAATTCCGAAGAAAAGAGCTCACAATCAAATAACACCAGATGCACAGGAAACAAGGTACCATGAGTGACAGTCAGGAAAAACAACAAATGAGATCATCAGACTAGTAATGAGAGCAGACATTAGGATTAACAGAGATAAAATCTACAATAAATAGGTTTAATAAATGTATAGATAGAAGAGAGTTAGAAATATGATGAAGGAATAAATAAAAGACACTCAAAATTGACTAAGCGTATTTGAAAGAAGAACCAACTGGAACTTCGTAAGAAAATTGTTGTAATTAAAATGAGAAATTCAATGGATGGGGAAAACAGCAGATTATACACATCTTGAGATGAGAGTTCATGAATGGAAAATCTCCCTGAGAAAAGTACCCAGAGATGTAGGTACAGAATGCAGTACAGTGACAGTACGAAGGAGGAGAGGGTAATGAGGTTTAACACATGTGGTCAAGGTTCCAGAAAAAAAAAAAAACTGAGGCAATATCTGAAGAACTAATGACTAAGAAAGTTCCAGAAAAAAATTACATTAATCCTCAGATTCAGAAAACACATTGATCTTGATTATCAGAATAAAGAAAAAGAAACCCATATGTAAATATATCCTAGTAAGACTATATATTCTCACATTTAAAAAAAATCTAAATAGGCAGAAAAAAGAAAAATATATGACAATTATAAAGAGAGCTGTTGTATCAATGACAATAGAAAGCACAGGACCGTGGAATAAGATATTTCAAAGCACTAAGAAAAAAATAACTACCAGCATAAAATTGTACAGCCAGTCAAGATAAATTAAAAAAAAAAAAAAAAGATTAAATAAAGACATTTACCGACAAAAAAAATGGAGACTTTTCTACCGATTGACTCTAACCACAGAAACTTCAGAAAATAAACTTCAGAAAGAAAAAAGTCATGCTTGGAAAATCTAAGATACAAGAGAGAATGGTAAGCAAAGAAAATGATAAACATGGTGGTAAATTAATGGTAATTTAAATTTATTTTTTAACACCATGGTAAATTAATGGTGTTAGAAAATAAAGTTGAACTAAAATTCTTGACAACAATAGTATAGAGATCAGGAGGTATAGCGATTGGAGGTAAAATATTCTAAAGTAAAATCTTATTTCGTATGGAAGAAGCATAAAGATTACGCTGAATTTTAGAACTTGTTCAGCTTATGTTAGCTAAGTGTGTTTGATTTTTTAGGGTGTATACGGAGGTCTTCTGGGCATGGGCTCTGTTTCTTGATCTAGATGCTGGTTACATAAGTGTGTTCATATTGCGAAAATCCAGGAAGCTGTGTACTTATGTACATTTTTCTATATGTGAATTATACTTCAGAAACAATTTAAAATATAAGCATGGAAATATCTAGAGCAAATAGAATATATAAATAGGATATATAATTTTCCAACCATGAGAGGAACGAATGCATTAGAAAAACACGATACAAAAGACAGTAAGCCAGGTAAAAAGTAAAGTGAAACAGGAAAAGAAGCATGAAAAGGTAAAATAAAAAATAAAATATAAAATAAGATAATAAAAGAGAATTCAAATATACCTGTAATTGCAATCAATGTAAATTTGGTTAAAGGACAAAAATTTACAGTCTGTTAAAAGACATAAATTTACAGACCACCAAAAAAAAATTTACATGCCACCATATAATCTTTTAAATTGTCAAGCAAATGGTATTTATAAACACACCTAAAACAAATGACATGAGATATTACGTGCATACTAACTAAAGGAGAGTTGGTGTACATTAATATTAAGCAAAATAGACTTTCTGAGCAAAGCGTTATTCAGAGGTAGAATGGGTCACTAAAAATTGGTAAAACTTGCAATTCACAAAAAATATTATAGGAATTGTAAATTTGTATGATAATAGTAACAAAGCTCTGAAACAAACACATTTTTCAGAAGGCTGGAAGAAACTGGCAAATCTACCATAGTAGTAGGGGATGTCTAACTCTCCCTTCTCGGTAACTGAGTGATTAAGAAAAGGGGGAAGGGGGAGGAAGCATAGGCTAGAGAAGCTTTGAGTAACAGCAGGCACCAAAGCTTGCTCTTAAAATAATACCATTCTTGGGAGAAGCAAAAACCATTCTAAAACATGACAATACCTGAGATAAAAACACCTACATATCTCCGGATGAGTTTGTTTAGAAAGTTCTTTTAAAAAATAAATAAAATAAAACCCTATGGATTTTTTTTTTTTTCTGATTCCAAAACCAATACAATATGTGCAAATAAAGTTGCAAGGTCTAGGGACTTCCCTGGTGCCGCAGTAGTTAAGAATCTGCCTGCCAATACAGGGGACACGGGTTTGAGCCCTGGTACGGGAAGATCCCACATGACGTGGAGCAACTAAGCCTGTGCGTCACGACTGCTGAGCCCGCAAGCCACAACTATTGAAGCCCATGCGCCTAGAGCCCGTGCTCTGCACCAAGAGAAGCCACCACGGTGAGAAGCCTGCGCACCGCAACCAAGAGTAGCCCCCGCTCACCGCAACTAGAGAAAGCCCGTGTGCAGCAATGAAGACCCAATGCAGCCAAAAATAAATAAATTAAAAAAAATTGCAAGGTCTAATAAATGTACTGTTAGGCAGCTGGTTTTCCTCAGACCTCCTTAATCTCGAGTGTGAGGCAGGTAGTGTTCTTACGGAGGCTGTGTACTGAGTCTGACACAGTGTTAAGCCCAGCACAGGTGACCACAGTCCTATCAATTTTTTTTTAACATCTTTATTGGAGTATAATTGCCAGTCCTATCGATTAATTAGGCCTCTCCACTCTGCTTTGATGCCTGGAAAATCACTGGTTTGAAATTCTGGAAGGAAAAAAACAGTTGAGTGTATTAGCTGGGATTAATTACAGGATCCAATAAAGAGATGGGATTTTCTATCAATTAGAGAGTGGATTTAACAGCAGGGTAAAAACTGAACAAATACTGTTTTTATCAACTGGAACTTTCCAGAGACCCTTCCTGAACAACAGTCTAGATGTACATGCAGCTTCTAGGGGGTCAATAAGATTAAGCAGAAGAGAACAAGGGGAAGAGAGGAAGAGCCAGGTGTATGTCCTGGTGTTGTCCAGTTAGAGGAAACACTGAGAACACATCCACTGGTTTCAAATCATGCACCCAAGTTCTCTCCCTCTTTTCCCTGATAAGCAGAAGTGCAATAAGTGATTTGGTAAAGTATTAGTCTCCCTGTATTAGCAACCTGCAGGGAGCTACTTGCAAAGGTTTGCTTTCTCCTCTCAGAGGACTCCCAAGCAGGGAGAAAAACTCTTTAGATGGTCAGTGTATTCATTTTTCATTGCTTCCAGAACAAATAACTGTAAACAGTGGCTCACGGAACCACAAATTTATTTTCTTAAACTTCTTTAAGTTAGAAGTTCAACATGGTTCACTGGGCTAGAATCAAGGTGTGGGCAGGGCTGTGTTTCTTTCTGGTGGGTCTGGGGGAGCATTCATTTCTTGCTCATTTGGTTGTCGATGGAATTCATTTCCTTTGGGTTGTAGGACCAAGATTCCTTGCTTCTTGTCAGCTGAGGGCTGTCCCCAGCTTCTAGAAGCCACCCATGTCCCCTGGCTCATGACCTCCTTTCTGCATCTTCACAGCCAGCAGTGGGGGGTCAAGTTGCATTTATGCTTCACATCACTCCTCCTTCTTCCAGGGTATCTCTCCCCAGCTGGGGAGAGTGCTCTGCTTTTAAGGATTTATGTGATTAAACAGGACCCATCTGGATAATTCAGGCGTCTCTCTCCATCTCCAGCTGCATCACCTTAATCACATCTGCATCATCTCTTCTGCCATCCGTGTAAGGTGATGTGTTCACAAGTTCCAGGCACTGAGGTGTGGGACCTTTGGGGGAAAGCTTTGTTTTGCTAACCACAGTGGGATAAAGGGGTGGACCTAGCACAGGTTAGGTCTCACAGTCTGGGGATCAAGTTGGCACTTCAGCTACAGAAATGTTCTTTGAGCTGGAAGCCCTGCGGTGGAGAAGGCACGTGGGTAGTCCTATTCTTCCTTCCCCTTCTCCTCTTGCCCCCTGCAGGGTCCAAGCCCTGGAGTAAGGAAAGCCAAGAAGATAGTGCAGTCATCACTGGGCTGTGGGTCTTTCACTCACTGGCCTGGCCAATGGTGAAAGGACCCTTTCATGGGTTCCTCAGAGAATCTCTGCAGGGCCTACATTTCTCTTGAGCAAAAGAAGGTACATCTCTATCCACGTGGTCAAATGCACTCCTCTCTCGGCTTCTGTTTCAGCAAGG
>NW_006788807.1:1399525-1417158 GCF_000442215.2 Lipotes vexillifer | reverse complement strand
TCCTGCTGAGGTCTCCTCACCCCTTCAACACCACACCAGATCTATTTCTCTTGTGGTGGCGTTGGTCCATGAGAAACAACTGTAGTCTCTCTACTCTTCCAAGCTATGTGTGATGGGAAGGAAAATAGGAAATCAGACTTCAGGGAGCAAGCGTAAGGTGACAGGTGGGGGTCCAAGTGGGGACTTGACCATAGGACAGGGAGCGCTGAAGAGAAGGAGGCAGCTAATGCTGCCTTAGTAGAGGGTGTGGAGGGAGGTCAGCGAGTGTGCAATGGGCTCTAAGGCAACGTCTTAATCTCAGGTGGGCGTTCTAGAAGCAGACACTGAGATGAGAATTTGAAGGCAAGCAGTTTACCTGGAAGTTTCCTTCAACACTGGCCAGGAAGTGGGGGCCTAACACAGGAATGGAAGACAGCCTACAAAGAGTGTGTTGTTAAGTTAGCTGTATAATGAGCATCTGGAACTTCACGCCACAGGAGAGCCTGAGGAAACTGCAGAACACACCTCTGAGCTAGCTCACCTGAGGGGCGAGGGGGCTGGGGTATTTGTACACCCTCTCCCATCACTCATTTGTCAAGTGTCCTCCTGGGGCAAGCTTAATACCCAGGCACTTCTGGCCTGTCCTTAGCCAGAGTAGCCCTATTGAAAGTCTCCAGTCACAGAGATGCAGGAGCAGGCATCTGAAGCCATCAGCTGTATGTGGACATAATAGAATTCCAGGCAGACAAGTGACGCATCCAGGGCTTAGAGTGAAAGGGAAGGGAAGCTTAAGAGGAAAGCCTGTGGGCTGTTGTTGAGCCCTTTGGAGATGGAATAGGTCCTAATATCTGGATAGGGATGAATCTAGAAGTGGACAAGAGGGCGTCAAAGTAGAAAGATACAGGGTTCCTTTTGACTGAGGAGCGCAGACTAACATAAGATGGCAGCACTAGAACCCAGCATGTGAGAAGAGCGCTTGTACGCGGCATGGACGAGAGTAAACGCTGTGGGGAATCAGCAAGGCAGAAAAAGTGAGCACAGCCTTGATGGAGGAAGACGGACTGGCCCGCGTCTTCAGGGATGGATAGAAGATGGCACCCCTCTTCTTGTCACTTGCTTTGGTAATCTTCAGCCGTGATGCTTAATTAAAGCCAGGAGGGAAAGTGAGAGAGAAAATAAATGTGTCAACACCAGGAGAGGAAAGGCACATCTCCCAAGGTTCATTCTAAACACGGTCGTGGGGATGTCCCCGGGCACGTGATGTAGAGCTCGTGTGTTATTTCAGTGCTGAAATGGCTTTCTCAGCTCCCTCTTCTTAATTTTCTGGAGACTAGTCCAGAGAAAATAATTAGAGTTGTTTTGATAATGTGTGTGCTTTACCACTTTCGATTAAGGACAAGAATACAGTGAGAGAGAGACAGACAGGGACAGAGACAGGGACACAGAGACAGAGAGAGACAGGGAGAGAATGAATCTGAGCACATACCCAACAGTGAAAGTACTTTGTTGTGTCACCACCACCATTTCTCCATATAAACTGGCACAATGTTTTCTTGGTTATTTTAAAGTAATGAATTCCTACATTGTTTCATTTTAAACAACTTAATTAAGGTATAATTAACATACAATAAATTGCACATATAATAGAGTGTACAATTTTGATGTTTTGATATGTATACATGATAAAACCACTACTACAATCAAGAGAATGACCATACCCATCACCCCAAAACGTTCTCCTCTGTCCCCTCCTACTGCTACTGGCACCCCTGTCCCAGGAAACCACCTGCTTTCTGTTGCTATAGGTTACTTTACATTGTTAGAATTTTATATCCATGGAACCATACAGTATGTACCCTTTTTTTTAATCTGTCTTCTTTCACTCACCATAAGTATTCTGAAATTCATCTGTGTTTTTTTTTTTTTTTTTTTGCGGTATGCGGGCCTCTCACTGTTGTGGCCTCTCCCGTTGCAGAGCCCAGGCTCCAGACGCGCAGGCTCAGCAGCCATGGCTCATGGGCCTAGCTGCTCCGCGGCATGTGGGATCTTCCCAGACCGGGGCACGATCCCATGTCCCCTGCATCGGCAGGCGGACTCTCAACCACTGCGCCACCAGGGAAGCCCCATCTGTGTTTTTTTATATGTCAGTAGTCCATTACTTTTTTTTTTTTTTTATAAACTTATTTATTTGTGGCTGCATTGGGTCTTTGTTGCTGTGTACGGGCTTTCTCTAGTTATAGCGAACGGGGGCTGCTCTTTGCTGCGGTGCACGGGCTTCTCTTGTTGCGGAGCAGGGGCTTTAGGGCGCACGGACTTAGCTGCTCCGCGGCATGTGGGATCTTCCCGGGCCAGGGCTCGAACCGGTGTCTCCTGAATTGGCAGGCGGATTCTTAACCACTGCCAGGGAAGCCCAGTCCATTACTTTTTATTGCCGAGTGGTCTTCAAGTTTGCAAAATCAGGTACCTCTTAATTTTGAGACCTGTCCATTGTATTAGTTTCCTAGGGCTGCCTTAACAAATTACCACAAACTGCGTGGCTTTAAACAACAGAAATTTTTTTCTTTCACACTTCTGGAGGCTAGAATCTGAAATCAAGGGCCCTGGCTCCTTCTGAGGACTAAAGGGAAGAATCTGTTCCGTGCCCTTCTTGTAGCCTCCGGAGCTGCAGCCGTCTTTGGTGTTCCTTGACTTTCAGATACAGCATTTCCGTCTCTGCCTCCTCTTCACATATGGCATGTGTGTGTCTCTGTGTCTTTCCTCTTCGTGTAAGGACACCGGTGGTAGTAGGTTAAGGGCTCACCCTATTCCAGTATGACCTCATCTTAACTAATTACAACTGCAATGATCCTATTTCCAAATAGGTTCACAGTCTGAGGATCCAGGAAGGACATGAATTTGGGGAGACATCATGCACCCAAGTACAGTCATCCCTCCCCATTAAACGCTATATGGCTCTGTTAAATCAAATTAGGAAGAGAGGGGCTTCCCTGGTGGCGTGGTGGTAAAGAATCTGCCTGCCAATGCAGGGGACACGGGTTCGAGCCCTGGTCTGGGAAGATCTCACATGCCGCGGAGCAACTAAGCCCGAGCGCCACAACTACTGAGCCCATGCTCTAGACCCCGTAAGCCACAACTACTGAACAAGAGAAGCCACCGCATTGAGAAGCCCGGGCACTGCAATGAAGAGTAGCCCCCACTCACCGCAACTAGAAAAAGCCCGCGCGCAGCAACGAAGACCCAACACAGCCAAAAATACATTAAAAAAAAAAAAAAATTGGGAAGAGAGAGTGATTTAAAAAAAAAATTCGTGACCTACCTTGAGATAATGTGAGCTGAGACTCACATTTCCCAAAGTGTGTTCCAAATAATTACGCATGAAATCGCATTCTCTAAAACTAGGGTAGCGTGCTCAAAAAAGTCTGGTGAATGCTGGGTTTAAAAAGAAGTGTCTTTATTGAAGCCTTAACAAACCTTTAACATGTAAAAGGGGAACAAGCTTGGCCCTTTTCATTACCTTTCTTGGCACAGCATTGCTTTCAGAAGAGCTACAAAAGAATTGAAAAGCAATTTAAATCTTTATTGCAGAACTCTTGAAAAACACCACAGGGGAAATATACTACATTATGTACAGTAAAAATGCCCCTAAATCCTCATTCATTTTCCCCAAGCCTTCTGATCACCTCACAGCAACTGCCCCCAAATTGTAGAGTCATCCTTTTAAATAAAGCTCCCCAAAGCTTTCTCCCAAAATGAACTCCAAGCTGACCTTGTCCCCTTTGTCCCCTCCTCCCCTCCTCCCTGCACAAATACACATTTTTAGAGAGAGGAAAAGCTCTCAGTTCTTTCTAATGTAGAAAAATTTAGCCTTGAGGAACATCTCTGGTTTTCCTCCCTAACATCCTTGCTAATGCAAACACACTGAGACCGTTTTAGAAAGTACAAATGCAGCGGGGTGGGGGAGGTTGCGAATAATGAGGAATTCTAGCAGGTCACATGGTGCAGGTGCGGCTGAACCAAGAAGAAGGGCCAAGGGAAGGAAGATGGTGGACATTCGAGAAAGATGGTCCATCCCTTTGCTCCAGGCCCAACCTCCAGGGCTTTCTGGAGAATTCCTAAACAATGGAAATTGCTATCTTTGATGCCCCTAGTTGGCCTACTCAAAACGGTCTGCCCAGATGGACCTCCCTCTGCTAGCTTCCAGATAATCAGTTTATGCAAAAATGGTGCAAACAAGATTTGGTACAAGATGCACCAATCTCATTTTCTCCCTTCTGTCTCTGACTCCTGCTTTTGTCTTCATTCCCTGGCTCAAGCCAAGCAGCTCCTTCTCATGTGAGTAAATAATCTGCCTGCAAAATAAACTAACAAATGTCTCTGAATTGTTCTTTGACAAGAAACATTATTTTCGTCTTCGTCACATAAACTTCACTAAGAATATCCAAGTGGGGTATACCCTGTACTCTTTTTCTAAAGTTCTACCTTTGCCTTTTAGAGCCTTTTTCATGATACACGGGAGACTTTAAATGCTGACACCTGCTCCCCCACCACTTGACAGTGTTGGTACCAGAGCTGCTGAAGACCCACGATGTTTTCGGTTGGAAACCACCAAAAGGTAGGCGACCAGCCCATTGAACATTCACCATTCACAGAATATACTCAAAACACAATTTAATTTTTTCTACCATTTCCCTTTAAATTCCCTGCCTGTTGGTAAAGATTGGGGTAGGTCTAATGAATTAGGCAACAGACAGTTTTATGGCCACTTTAAGCAACACACAAAGCTTCAACATAGAGGTTAGAAGGACCCGTCCTTGATAGTAGTGAAATATCTGAACGCCATGATTTCGTGTCAAATCTCCCACTTCCCGGCTCAGCCGCTGCAGCCTGTCAGGTTTCAGGGGTGGAGGCGGGGCTGGTCCTTCTTCAGTCCTACCCGGCCCTGCTCTCTCCTCCTGCAGGTACTGGCGCAGGCAGAGCTGGGCTTGTGAGAACCCATGTCTGACAGCCTCTCTCTGCAGTTACCTTTGCAGGTCCTTCCAGGTGCAGATGTTACAATGCAGACCATTCTTCTCCTCTGTCCAGATACTCCACGTCCAGCCCACGGTGCACATGCTCAATGTTGAGGGTCTCATCATCCCTTCAAGGCGGTCCTCTTGCCCCGGACCTGAAACGGCTCCAGGAGGGTCTCTTTCTTCCAGGGTCAATAGCTGGTCCGTGGGGGTCACTCATACATGCTACGTCCAGGGGTGAATGGAGTATACTTACTTCCTACATGCAAGAGCTACTCACAGATGAACACCAAAGGATCTCACCAGCTCTCCCCTGACCTCCAGATTTCCTGCAGGGTAGGAGACAGGCTTCCAGCTCCTGGGCCTCCAAAACTCAGGGGATATATCTCAAGTTCTCTGAGGGGTCCCACTGAGCCCTCCCCGCAAGCAACTAGGGTTCAGATGTGGGAATTGCTAACCTCTCTACACCTCTCAGGAGCAGTTTTCTCTAAAAAGTACTCATTACAAAATCCTCTCTTTACATCTGCACACTTCTTGAGCCCCTAGATGAGATGCCCAGAAGTCTTGAAACTGATTATCTTCTATTTTCTTTATTAAATGATTATTAATTAATATTTTTAGAAATTAAATTATTATTTGTAAATTAAATCCTCAATTTGGATTCCATTTCTGTTGTGCCTTGGTTCTTTTTAGGAACTTCAGTTTCACAATCCTATTACAGTAAGACATGTCAGAGGACTAAATGCTAGCATAGCCTTTCTCTAAGGAAAAAAAAGCCAGGTATCAGACAGGTCTAGCACTATGTGATTTTTTTTTTCTTTGATGCTGAGCTGGCCTGATTCTCTATGTTCATGTAATGTAGAAAAATAAGACCTATGTAAACGTGAAGAAAATCATGGCTCAGAGTAAAAACAAAGTTAAATTTTTTAACGACTTCTTTGAAGTTTTAAACGGTGTGTTCTAAGTTCCAATACAATTTTTGAGATAAAACATTTAAGAATAATTAATTTTTAAAATGACTTTGAGAAATAGTCTAGATGTCCCAAAATAAGTTGTTTATGAAGTAAATAGATGCATTTTAGTTTTTGGAGAACCATGCAGTAATTAAAAATAATAATCTGCATCTAAGTTTATTGACTAAGAAATGTTATTCACGCTATACTGTTAAATTTAAAAATTAATCAGTTTCTATGGTGTGATATCCTTTAATAAGTGTGTGTGTATGTATGAGTGTGTGTGTGTTTGCTCATAAAAAATGTATGGAAGGATATATACCTATATATTAAAAGGAGTCACTTCTGAGTGATAGGATTACAGATAATTTTCAGTTTTGTTTTACATTTTTCTACATTCTCTGATTTTTTAATATTGAATACTTTTACTATTTGTAGTGAGAATAAAAACAAGAAAGATGTTTTTATTGAAATGAAGTATACTCTCAATAATGTGAGGTTTTTTAATCAACATAATTGTGCTTGAGTTTACTGTTATGAAATTCAGTAAGAGCATTTATATATTAACTATAATTTGGCTTCGATTCTGAATTAGGCAGTTTGGGCATGTGAACACATCCTTGACAATTTTTTTTAAGATATTGATGAGCCAGACCATTTGCAAATGGGTTTATTTATAGTCTCACAATTTAATAGATATTCTTTTTATTCTGTGATTGTAAACTGATTGTAGGCAAAACTTTAGCTATAAAATTAAAATTTGTAAGCATTTTCCCAAACCATAGGAAAATATCTGTAAGAATTGTGTGGCCTTAATACGCATTATCTTTCAAGGTTCTTGTTAAAACAGATTGTTTATCAAAAGACATACAGATGGCCAAAAAATATATGAAAAGATGCTCAACATCACTAATTATTAGAGAAATGCAAATCAAAACTAAATGAGGCATCACCTCACACCGGTCAGAATGGCCATCATCAAAAAATCTACAAACAATAAATGCTGGAGAGGGTGTGGAGAAAAGGGAACCCTCTCGCACTGTTGGTGGGAATGTAAATTGATAAAGCCGCTATGGAGAACAGTATGGAGGTTCCTTAAAAAGCTAAAAATAGAACTACCATATGACTCAACAATCCCACTCCTGGGCATATACCCAGAGAAAGCCATAATTCAAAAATATACATCACCCCAGTGTTCATTGCTGCACTATTTACAATAGCCAGGACATGGAAGCAACCTAAACGTCCATCGACAGAGGAATGGATAAAGAAGATTGGTGCATACATACAATGGAATATTAGCCATAAAATAGAATGAAATTGTGCCATTTACAGAGACGTGAATGGACCTAGAGACTGTCATACAGAGTGAAGTAAGTCAGAAAGAGAAAAACAAATATCATATATTAACACATACATATGGAATAGGTGAACTTATGTGCAAAGTAGAAATAGAGACACAGATGTAGAGAACAAATGTATGGATACCAAGGGGAGAAGCAGGGGCGAGATGGTTTGGGAGATTGGGATTGACCTTTACACAATACTATGTATAAAATAGATAACTACTGAGAACAGATTGTACAGCACAGGGAACTCTACTCAATGCTCTGTGGTGACCTAAATGGGAAGGAAATCCAAGGAATAGGGGATATATGTATACGTGTGGCTGATTCACTTTGCTATACAGCAGAAACTAACACAACATTGTAAAGCAGCTATACTCCAATAAAAAGAATAAAAGTTTTTTTAAAAATAAATAAATAAATAATAGAAAAAAATAAAATGAAAACCTTTTACATAGAAAAAAATAAAATAAAATAGATTGCTTATCAATATTTGATATATCATTGTGCCTACAATTTCTGCATGCTTATTTAAATACATATTTCATAGTCACTGTAATATAACTACATGCTTCACTGACACCAGTTCTTCCTGGATCCCACAGGAGGAAATTTACCTGCTAATGCAATGCATTTGGAGAGAGAGCAGAGAGCCGCAGCCCGGCTTAACATGTGCAGTGCATTCTTACTGCGTCTTCCTTCGGTATCACAGAGCTCATGGATGTGGAGTAAGTGTGGAACAAGAATGATCTGGTATAGCATTATCTTTTAATTGGAGTTTCTATTTCTGTCACTGTTTCATTTGCTCACCATAATAGCTTAAACCATAGCAATTGGCAGAAGCATCGTTGTTGGTTTGGACTGCAGACAAAAGGACACGTGCCAAGTGTTTTATTTCCAAAGAGGCTTGGGGAGGAATTCAGGATTTTGCCTAGATTTTGCTTGGGGAACAAATTAGATCCGAAAATAGCTAAGTGCACATTTAAACCAGATTCCTGAGGTGTCTTTGCATCCAACAAGACCTGATGTGTCCTCCCAACTCTCTTTACCTATGCTACGCATTTCTAGCTAAGGTTAATATTTATAACTCGAAAGATGTATTTTCTTGAAAATAACGTATGAGGAAACTTGGAGCCCTTGTGTTTGTTGGGAGCTAATGTCCAAAAACATCAACACATTTGTACATAAAATGT
The DNA here is from genome assembly GCF_000442215.2 of Lipotes vexillifer. Lineage (NCBI taxonomy): Eukaryota > Metazoa > Chordata > Mammalia > Artiodactyla > Lipotidae > Lipotes > Lipotes vexillifer. The sequence continues at coordinate 1,408,678 of NW_006788807.1, read as the reverse complement.
GAGCAGGCAACTTTGTCCTCACATAAAAGATGGCAACATTTCTGGTAATTCCTGTATTTGGAGGCAGTTCACAAATGGAGTGAGAAATGCTGAGTCTAATTCACCTGGAGAATTGTATTTATATCTGCTGTCCATGGGTCAACATGAGCTATTAAGGAATACTTTCTAAGTACCCTGTCCTTTTTTATTCCAAAAGTCGAGTCCTGTCCTTACCGAGTCAATTGTGCTTGTTCCCAAACTTGTTTATCCACGTTTCTCAATTTTTAAGACCATGCAAGCTATTTAAAACTCATATAAAACAACGAAATGTGAATGAAAAGAGATTTTTAAAAATAAAACTAAGTTGAGTACTTTGGAAAATCTCAGTAAAGATGAATGACTTTAAAAATTGCTCTCAAATTAAAAGTGGCCTCAGCGTGAAATATTCGGGAGAAAATGTCAAAAGCAGAAAGATTCCACACTCAGGTTATGTTCCTCTTGGTGTTCCTGCTGTTGTCATTGTAACTTTATTCTTGTCCCTCTTTAAAGAGATCAGAAATTGGAACTGATAGGTGAATCAGGGCACAGTTTATGCAAGAAACACAGAGCGGTCCTGAGCACTGGCAATTGTTAACTGATCTGTTTGCAGGATTCTTCCTGGATCCTATGTCCAGAGATGCTGATTTAGTTGGTCTAGACCCAGTGAGATATGAGCCTCTGGATTTTTAAAATTTCCCTAACTAATTCTAACATGTAGTCAAGTTTTAGCACCAATGCACCAGAACAGGGATTCTAGAACTTCACCTGCAGATATAATCCGTGGATTATAAGTCAGTAGGTCTGCAGTGGCGCGGCCCCAGGTTCCGCATTTATAGTAAGCTCCTGTGTGATGTTGATGCTACTTGTCCTGAACCACACTTTGAGGGGCCCAGGATTAAAGAACGAGAAATGAGTACCCCGTCTAGCCTTCAGTGCACCTGAAATTACCTGGACTTGTCTCACAGGGATCCCAGTTTGATTTCCAGGTGTTGTCACTGTGCACTCAAGGCCCAGAAGCACTCCTCTGGCTCTTCCAGAGTGTTAAAAAAACAACAACAACAACTGCGCACGTGGCAAAGAACATTTATGTTGAGGCACAACTGTCTGTGAATTGCTGCTGAAATACGTTGTTTTCCGTCCTCAGAATGGTTCCTCACTCCTCCATCCTCTCCCCTTCACTTATAAAGTCTGCTGATTAAGGGTCCCCTTGAATAGCCCATATCATGACACCAGGACTTGCCCTACACAGTCAATCAATTCTGTAGACTTTGAAAGCATGAAGAAACCATTTGATAACAGAACCATGTGTTATTCTTACCCAGATCCTTCAGACTCAGCTCCTGGAGCTGTAGAGATAGCACATGGATTGAGACCAGACGCTGTGCTCTCCAGAAACCTGGTTTGGTAACAGGTTTCAGCTGTGTGAACATTCAGTTCCCTGGTGAGTTGGGAAGGCCTGGAGTGGGGAAGACTTGGAGGAAGATTAACCCTCTCAAGAGCGGATCTTTGGGAGTGCAAAGAGCAACTTGAATATCGAAATTCCACACCCCAACTTAGGAATATGTTGAATGTGATCTCACTCTTGGAATAACTGATTTAGAGCTTATTATCAAGCTTCAAATCAGCAAAGATTTGCAGAAATGTGTGATTCACTGTAGCAGATCAAGAGCAGAAGTCTTTTGGATAGTAAACATTTGAAAAGAATTTGTTGGACATTTATCATGGATAAGATGGCGGGCTGCTCACAGGAGAAATGCCAAAGAACTAGTGAAAAAAAAAATGTCAGAATAAACTACGAGTGTGTGGTAGATTGCATTTTCCAAAAATGGCCACATGGGTTTCTCCCCGTATGCTCCTCTTGCACGGTGATTCGACACTCCTCTCGTGGAGAGATGGGGTCTATGTCTCTCTCCTTGACTCTGGGTAGGTTCTGTGACTACAGCAGAAGTGCTGCTATGTTTCTTACAAGGTTAGGTCGTAAAAGGTAATATAGCTTTCAGACTTTCTCTCGGGGTACTCCTATTGGAATCCAGCTGCCATGCTGTGAGGAAACTCAGAGAATCTCATGAACAGGTCCTGTGGAGGTTCTCCATCAGAGAAATGCATGAACAGGTACTGTGTAGGTTCCTGCCAACAGCTAGTTTCCCCATCAGACGGGTGAGTGAGGACACCTCCAGGTCATTGTAGCCCCAGCCATCCAGACACACGTCTCCTTCTATCCTCTTCAGCTAAGATCCCCAACATCCTGGCACAGGTACGAGCCATCTCCTCTATGCCCTGCCCAAACTTTTGGCCTGCAGAACTCACGGTGTAACAAAAGGGCTGTTTTGTGCCCTACACATTAGGGTGGTTTGTTACTCAGCAATAGATAACCAACAGAGGATGACTGAGATTTCTATCATTTCTTATGACTATAATATCAAGCTTTCAGGGTAATTAAACCATTAAATCTGAGGTTGTCACACGTAATTTAAGGACATTAGAAATCCAGATGTATAGCTTATAGTTTCTGTAGTAAAATTAAAATGATAAGTGTGTTTGAAATAAAAGATGAAACAAATCTAAACACTAAACACTGTCTATTGCTAACCACACATCATTGAATAGACATGCAAATAATAATGGGCAAAGAAATTGTGAATACCAAACTATAATTCAAGCTCAGTATAGTATAGAACAATAAGGAAAGTGCCTGGTTATTTTTTTAATGACCTACTTAGGAATTAAAAGGCACAGTTATAGCCAAGGCTTAACTTTCAAATGACAAAATATTAATTACATTTTATTTAAGCAAAATGAAGACAGGTAGGTAAACTAATTAGAAATGAAGGTTTATGAATGTAATGTTATTCTATTTATCTGTTTTCTCTTCTAATTAATATGGGAAATGGAAAAAATGAAAGGGACTTGGGAAAATTGGTTTAGAGAAATATAAACATATTTCTCTCTATATATATGTTTCTATAAACATATTAGTTTTCTAATACATATATCAGTTTTGTGTGTGGATTTCAGCTCCTTCAAAAATTTAATGAGCTGCTAGCCTCCGAAGTTTCAGAAAACTGCAAAACTAAAGGTGGCTCACAGATATAATGAACATAAAATAACAAAACAGGCCAATCAATTACATCACTACTGTGTTGCCAGGTACCTGCCTTGTGACTGACTCTTTTCTTCTCACAGATCCAGGAGCATGGACCTCAGAGTGAACAGGCTAAAAAGGGATGCTGTGGACACTTTCTCCATCATTGACCTCTCCTTCTAAAGCTCTAGCACTGAGGGATCCCAGTTCTAAAGAGCAGTCCTGTGTACCCCCTATTTATGGTTTTTTAATGTTCAATTAATATTACGGAAACAAATCCTTTCAGCAACTTCTAAATCAATTTTCTAAAATCTGCTTGTCTCCGAATTTACAAACAAAACATACAGCTTTTTGAAGACGCTAATGTTCACAGCCCTTTATGCCACTTTATCACACCTCATGTTCTCAAAGCCCCGGAGCAAAAGGAATTTTTTTTTTGTTGTTTATTTACATTTCTGGGAAAGAATTCCCACTTGCTTCTGTACCTTATCATTTTTTTGCCAAAATCAAACCTAAAATTTCTAGATAATACCTTTTTCTTCATTAAAATCATGAAATATATTAAAATCCTACCTGCTAAAAAAAAGGAGGGGGAATTTCATGTGGCTCAAGACAAAAGACATTTTTCATAAAATTAATTAAATTAAAAAGTGAGCTCAAAATGAGAATGAAGTTGAATTCCAGCTGCCAGCCAGGGGCCTCTTATTCCAATAAGTCACCAGACAGACAATAATGTGAACCCTGATGTCCACTGCAATCACCAGTGCCAAGTGTGGTAGTAGGTACACATACCTACCATAAGGAGAAGGTGATATTTAGAATTCTTAAAATTTTTCTTTCTTTTTTTTTTTTTTACTTACAGAATTTTCCTCTCCAACAAGCTGCCTACCTTAAAGGCTTGCTTGCTGGGGATATTTATGGTACTGGACTGAGTCTTATTTATTTATTTTTTTCTCTTAATTTTGCCACTAAGACCGGATTCATATCTCTTTGAATCCCAATAATGTAAATTGTGGATTTGAGTAGATCTAGAGGAATGACAGGAATGAGAAACACTTCTGGGATATTCAGAAGTTGAAGCAAATTTGGTTGAGGGAACATTGCCTCCAGTCTTAGCAAGTGTGGAGGCTAAAACCTGGAAAAATGGCTGATGAAGGCAAGATTTGCACCTTGTTTTCAGGAAACAAAAAAGCACCCACTGTTTATTTCTGCTTCCCCAAATGCAGGTGTTTTGAATCTAAATGCGAGGGGGCTGGCATTTCTTCCAAACAAGCTGTGCTCTGCAGCTCTTAGTGTCCTAAATCCTCAACACGTTTACAGGTAAGGGTCTAGCCTGGACCACACATCAAACACAGCCACTGCTGTCTTTGCTCCAGAGCCATGAGCTTGCAGGATTGTGGTTTCGCTTCTCATGAGGTTCTAGCTGAGAAATGGCAACTATTTAATGGTGTGTTGAAGAGGTGGAAGCCAATGGAAGAGGAGGTTAAAAACTAGAGCTCAGCCCTCTCCTGGTAACCCAAAGAATTTCCCCAGTTGCCATTGATGCTGGTTTTTCTTGTGTGTGTGCGTGTTCATATGAATACATATACGCCTCAGCAGATTCCATATGTGTTCTTATGCATGTTAATAACAGTGTTTTACTATAGACGGAGCGAGAGAGGGGGCACCGAATTTGAAGTGATGTGCTTATAAAGGATGTCTGTGATTTCCAATCCAGCGAACCACTGGGGAGTGAAGGAATTATGTGGAATTGACATTTCTCCAAAGTGAAGCCCGAGAAACTACAAAGGCACACAGTTTCAGCTCTCAGAGTTCCCCGTGGGAAAGAAGGTGGTTAAGAAGGTGGCATCTGGAGTCAGATGGCTTAGGTTCAAATCCCAGTTCCATTGTGTAAGTTCTCTGTGCCTCAGTGTCCCCATCTGCAAAATGGGATTGCTTGGGTAGTCAGTGAGCTAATACCTGTAAAGTGCTGAGAATAGTGCCTGGCCTCAAGCTAGAAAACAAGATATGGCAAAACTGAAGGACTGGCCAGGCTACACTAGTTTTCCTTCTACATTGTTGTTCCAAGGAGGCTGTTTCTTCCATTTATATAACAGAACTTTTAGATATGTTTTCTGAAATGCAGCTAAGCTTTGTCCCCTTTATTCTTTTCTCATGGCCATTACCCGAGGAGCGAGGGTTTTCCTCAGGCGAAGCTGGTGCAGTAACTTCCCAGGTGGTCTCTGTCTCTGCACACCTGCCATCCCAGATCTTCCAGGCTGTCCCCGCTGCTGTTTGCTCAGTGCTGCTTTCACCTCACCACACTCAGTACCCCTGCCCCGCTGCACGCAGCCTAAGGCCTCTGCCTGGTTTCCACACCTTCCAATCCAAACTCCTCATGCCACCCCCAGCCCCAAAGCATCCCCACGTGCAGGGCAGTCCCAGGAATACCTCCTCTTTTGCTATGTCAGTGGCCTCACCGAGGACGGGGTCCTGTAGGACCTGCATTTTCTGAAAGGAGAAAGGAAGTGTTTTCCAAACAGAGGGTGGTAGCTGTGAGAAAAGAAATGAAGGAAACCATGAATCAGATGGACATTCTGAAGTCAAGAAATGGCGCCATTCCAAGACTCAAGGAAGAATGGAAAGCAGCCTGATACTATTAATTCCCTTTCGTCTTCACATCAGTGAGCTCTTCTCCCTCACCCAGCACCTGGGACATAAGAAACCAATGCACATCAATGTATTGATGATGCCACAGGAAGAATTAATGTGTTGCAACCCTGCGTTCTTTGAAACAACTATAATGGTTATGAGAGGAAATAATTTTGAGCATAACTCTTAGTTTTCATGTCTTCTACTCTTTGTTTGGGTTTTTTTTTATCTCTGCAACGGCTGAGTGTACATCCTCTGTTCACACCCGTACTTTCCTCTGGGGGGCTACATCTCCTGACCCAGTCTGGGGTTTCAAGGAGGAGCTGCTGGTCATAGAATCCCGTCGCTCTGACTGTAGCTGAGCCAATCGGAGTCCTTCCCTGGGGTTTTTCCAAATCTCCCCCCAAAGCCTAGTCACGTCCGTCACCTCTCACCGGCCACTGTGACACCACTGTGTAGTGTCCAGCTGGTCCCTGCAGCCCTCCGTCTGCTCCTGTCTCCACAAGCTGCTCTGCTCTCAAGAGCCAGATGAATCTTTCCTCCAAAAGTTTACTCAAATGTCAATTGTCTTCTCAGTTCTGTTTTTTTTTTTTTTTTTTTTTGCGGTATGCGGGCCTCTCACTGTTGTGGCCTCTCTGGCTGCGGAGCGCAGGCTCCGGACGCGCAGGCTCAGCGGCCATGGCTCACGGGCCCAGCCGCTCCGCGGCATGTGGGATCTTCCCGGACCGGGGCACTAACCCGCGTCCCCTGCATCGGCAGGCGGACTCTCAACCACTGCGCCACCAGGGAAGCCCCCCTCAGTTCTCTTTTGACTTAGCATCCCATTCTGATGAAATTCAGAATTTTCACCACTTCCCACCGGCTCTCCCATTTCACTTCCAGCCACTCTGCTCCCACTGCCTCACCATTCCTCGTACACACCAGATGCACGTCCACCCCAGGGCCTTTGTAGGAATCATCTGCTCTACCTGGAACACTCTTCCCACCAAGAGTGGCTCACCCTTCCCCTCATTTAAGTTTCTACCCAAATGGCACCTTCATAGAGAGGTATTCCCCGAAGCTCCTGTACAAAATAACCCCTGCTGACCCCCCATCCACACTCCCTGTTTTCTGACTCTTCCTAGCCCTTAGCACTACCCGATATAGGTAGTTTTGGGGTTTTGTGTATTGTCTATCTCCTCCCACTAAAATTTTTTAAAAAGTAAATTTATTTATGTTTTATTTATTTATTTTCGGCTGCATTGGGTCTTCATTGCTGCGTGTGGGCTTTCTCTAGTTGCGGCAAGTGGGGGGCTACTCTTCGTTGCGGTGTGCAGGCTTCTCATTGCGGTGGCTTCTCTTTGTTGGGGAGCACAGGCTCTAGGCACGCGGGCTTCAGTAGTTGTGGCTTGTGGGCTCAGTAGTTGTGGTACACAGGATTAGTTGCTGCGCGGCACATGGGATCTTCCCGGACAAGGGATCGAACTCACGTCCCCTGCATTGGCAGGAGGATTCTTAACCACTGCGCCACCAGCGAAGTCCTTACTCCTACTAAAATTTAACCTTTACAAGTGAAGGGATTTTGTCTACTTTTGTTCCCTGCTGTCTCCCCAGCATTGAAAACAGTGTTCCACATAGTAGGTCCTCAATAATTATTATGCTGATGAATGTCTTACTGAACTATTGTTGAAAACTCCTACCCCAATGTCTTCAACCAAGTCCTAAGAGCTTTTGAAAGGCCACGTTAATAAATGTCTTATGCAATGAACGAACAAGAAAAAGATTCAGAAATAATCTTATCAAACCTCCTCTTTTTAAAGATGAGGACAAGGAACCCAAGAGCACACACCTGCTTGCTGCACAGTTGCTTTTGGCAGAAAATAAAAACCCAGGCTGAAGCTGTTTACCAGCCTCACGTAGGAAGGCACCCATGCCGCGTGTGAGCCCCTCTTGACTTCAGTACATCTGGGAAGCTTGGGGCAGGAAGCAGGTGCAGCCAGCTGGCTTTGTTTTCTCACAGGCCAAAGCGATATATGGCCTCCCCGGAGCGTGCTTCCAGAGAAGGGACTTGGGAAGCATAGAAACGAAGGTCTCCCTGCCCCTTCTCCTGTCTCTCATTATCTTTGGCTGCACAAAAGGATTGAATAAGTGCCTGTCACATAAAAGACTCCCACGCCCCCGGAGCCAGAAGTGGGACAGCACAAGGGAACGCACCCGAGGTGCTTCATTCCCCACCCCCGGCTCCTCTCTCCCACAAGGAAGTGTCCCTGTTCCCTCCCCACCTCCGCACTGCACATCCACACTCCCAGAAGAATGGAGCATCACAGTGATAAATAATTTCCAACTTGTTTGGTAACAGAGCTCGCAGAAGGCAGTGCCGTTCTTTTATAGAATTCCTTCCATTTCCAGGTGAGGGAACTGAAGTCTGGGAGGTTTAATGACAGGCCTCAGGATCACCCATCTAGTTACTGCACAGTGCACCCCAGGCCTCGAACTTTTCCGCTAAACCTTCCTATCAAATTATATCAATTTTGGTTTCTGGGGAAGAAGCAAATTCAACTGCATTGTTCTCGTACAATACAATTCTTAAGGTGCTCATGGTAGATAATTAAACACTGCAAAGAGTTTTGTGCTAATTTACTTAATGAAATGCAACATATATATATAATGCAATGAAATGCAACATATACATAAAGAACATATATATGTTCTTTTTAAAAATATTTATCTATTTGGCTGCGCCAGGTCTTAGTTGCTGTGTGCGGGATCTTTGTTGCAGCATGCAGGATCTTTAGTTGCGGCATGTGAACTCTTATTTGCGGCATGTGGGATCTAGCTCCCTGACCGGGGATCAAACCTGGGCCCCCTGCCTTGGGAGCGCAGAGTCTTAACCACTGGACCATGAGGGAAGTCCCTATATGTGTTCTTTATACATAAATATATTATATAAATATATGCATATATATATATGCATATACATATATATGAAGCTTCAGATACACAACAAGGCAAGTAGAATAATATAATGGACACCACGCACCCACAATCCAGCTTAAGATATAAAACATTAAAAATACCAGCAAATCCTCCAGTGTAATCCATCCAGAACATTATGGTTTTAATTTGAATTTCCTCATTAGTAGTGAGGTTGAATGTATTTTCATATGTTTATTGACCGCTCATGTTTCCTATTCTAAAAATTGCTCATGTAATTAATTGATTTTTCTATTGGAGTATTCATCTTTGTAAGAGTTCTTTATATATTCTGGAATTGAATCCTAATCATGTATATTGATTATATTACAATCAAATACATTGATATTTTTCCCCAGACTGTAGCTTGTCTTTTTAATTTTTCGTTTTGGCCTACAATGAACGTAAGTGTTTTGCCCTAGCACAGTTGAACTTACCACTTTTTTAAAGATTTGTGACTTTTAACTCTA
>NW_006788807.1:1398877-1399515 GCF_000442215.2 Lipotes vexillifer | reverse complement strand
TTTCCCTACTCCAAGTCCATAAAGATATTCTTTTACAGTTTCTTTTAAAAAAAATTAACGACTTGATTTTTGTTTTTAATCCAACCTGGAGTTTATATTTACATACATTAGGGAGGAAGGACTGAAATTAAATTTTCCATACAGTTACTTATCCCATCACTACTGGTTGAATATTACTGTCTTTCTCAGTATATCTGCATTGCCTACTCTGCTGTTTATCAAGTTTCCATGTGGGCACGGACCTGCCTCTGGGTCTTCTCTTTTGTTCCACTGTGTGATCTCTTGGAGCCATAAAGCTAAAAGCATTTTCCTTTAATAATACAAAATTCGTGAAGCTGGGTGATGGGCCCGCAGGACCTCATTATACCATCTCCTCTACTTTTGTGTATGCTTGTTAGTTTCCATAAGAAAGAGCTGCACAAGTACTGGATCTTGGACCCTAGTGGAATACAGACGGCATCACTGAATGCAGGTGCTCATGGGCCATGCTATTAGGGCACCAAATCTTTGCTGTTCAGCCCTTCTCTGGGAAACGCCCTTCTTCTCATACAGCACCTATTCTCCTGGCTAATGGCACTCACCCCCTGGAAGCATTTGCTGACCACTCCAGGCTGAACTGTTTGCGGGGGGGGGGGGGG
>NW_006788807.1:1395129-1398705 GCF_000442215.2 Lipotes vexillifer | reverse complement strand
TTCCCTACAACAGAGCAAATTGCTGATATCGGATGCTTATTGATTACTCAGTGAATGAGCAAATGAATGTTCAAATATTCTTTTAGGATTAATGATAAGCAATAGGAAAGAAATGGGGAGACATGCAGGTTTCTGACTCATATGTTTGGCCTTTAGAGTGTAATCAGTGCTGGGATGATTCCAAATGCTAAGACCCAGACTCCATCAGCAGAAGGGCTGGGAAGAACTCATCCTAAAAAGCAGGAGGTGTCTGCAAGCATCAGCAGAATGTGTGACCTAATGCACATGAAAGAATCTTGGAAATGTAAAATCCCTATATGCTCCTACACAAAGTGACTGTTATTATCAGTAGATTCTGGTAACTCATACTATTCCTGAGTATCTCTTGCACTTCTGAAACAGTGTTTTTTTTTTTTTAGGAATTCAAGCTGCATGTGAAAAATCATCAAGATTATTTTCTAAAATAGCTAAGAAAAAGTACAAGATCTATCAACCAGGCAGACAGGACAATTCATCAAAGAGCTCAAAGGTAATATGACCTGCCCTGCCTCAGTGACAATTTGAAATGCACTTAGGAGAAATAAAAATCTTTACCGGCAGAACTGTTTAATTGTCAAAGCAGAGCAATAGTGTCTGTTTTGAGTGGTGCAATGCTTTCTTTTTGTTTCCAGGATCAAACACAAGTGTTTTCATGTGGCCGCTCAGACTTCTTTTCACCGACAGAGGAAAAAACCTCCACTGGATAAGACACTCTTACCACTTCCCATCACAGAGTAAACCCTTTACTTTTCTTTGGTGTTTCTTTTACTTCTCCAAAGGAGTAGCAGGAAGCTGTTTCTAACAGAATAAAGAGGACAACCTACGATGTTAATAATTAAATACCAGAAAGTAATGGTTGTCTTCGGTTTAGAATCCGGAGCCCAGGGAGATAGATGAAGGGACTGGATCCAGGATCACAAGGTAGTCAGTGAGTTGCAAGATTTCCTGACTTCAGATCCAGTGATCTCTCCCCTCCCCGCTGGATTTGTTTGTAATTAATCTGTGTTACAACCCACTTAGGATGAATCAAGCAGATAATATGTGATGCCTTTTTGGAAACAGAAAAAATCTTGGGCAGTTTGGTAGTTGGACCGCAGATGAAATCCGTGAGAAATTAGGGAAGGATTCCAGGCATTCTGGCTGTGGGGTAATCCTGCATCAGATGGTGTCACTTCAGAAACTTAAGACTAAATTTTCTACCAAGAATCTGAAAAATAGCTTGATCTACCTACTTAGCATAGTATGAGACTGTATGAAGGCAGAGAGGTGTGGCATGTGGTTTGATAAAAATTAGTAAAAACGGTGCCAGAAAAGAGGGAAAAACAAAAACAGATGTGTAAGCATGTATAATCAGAAAGGCATTATGTACATAATCCTACCAGCTTTATTCAATGGCTTGTTCCATTTCGGTGATCATGTTGGTAGATGAGCTGATTGCAAATTTGTGAAATATTCATAACCAGCAATTTCTGCTAAGTGACAATGAACTGTCACAGTCGAAAGGATTACAGACCCTAGTGTGACGTGATTCCATAGGCTACCTCCTGGGTACCTTTCTTACCCAGAAATCATACCTACCCATTTCCTACCTATGGCACAGGTATTAAGGAGCAGGGCAAGGTCGGAGAAAGTGCCCAGGTGTGGAAGGACAGAGCGCAAACAGTGGCCTCTCAGTTTGGATACCAAGTGGAAGAGTGAGACTGATGCTCACAGGTTTCAACGCCAAAGCTGTCCTCCAACGCCCAGGCTTTCGCAAGTGGGTTTGAGGACTATGTTGTTCTGAGATCTATTACATTCTCAACTCCTTTTATGTAAACACTGTCCTTTGCAGGTGGAAAAACTAGAGGAACAGGTAAAACTTCTTTTCACTCATGAGTTGTTGTTTTTTTTTTTTTTTTGCGGTACGCGGGCCTCTCACTGTTGTGGCCTCTCCGGCTGCGGAGCACAGGCTCCGGACGCACAGGCTCTGTGGCCATGGCCCACGGGCCCAGCCGCTCCGCGGCATGTGGGATCTTCCCGGACCGGGGCACGAACCAGTGTCCCCTGCATCGGCAGGCGGACTCTCAACCACTGCGCCACCAGGGAAGCCCCACCCATGAGTTTTTCTGTCACATAGAGCCTTACTTCTCAAAGCTGTTGATCAGTGGGCCAGCAGCCTCAACATCACTTGGGAGCATGTTAGACACACAGCATCTCAGGCCCCACCCAGACCTGTTGTGCGTGGATCTGCATTTTAACAGGATTTGCATCTCAAGTGAATATTAGGCACTTTAAAAATCTAGAGCAAAGGACTTCCACTTTTTCAAGGGGAACAAATACCTTTTGTGATTCAAGATCCCATGGGCTTAGAGCCTTAGGTGAAACAGCACACAAGCCTGGGATTTTGATTTTCAGGAGATCTGTTAATACCTAAAGTGTATTTGGAGGCTAACCCATCTGTTTTGCATGATTCTGTCACAGTTACCACAGTTACTGTAATAACTGTCATTAGTGTCTCTCCTTTATCCAACGTGTGGGAATTCCACTGCTTGCTTTGTCGGCTTTCACGATGCACTGCTCCAAGTGAGGTAATTCCTAGGTTTTCCATGTGACGCAAAGTACATTTTGTCAGTTAATTCCTCCACATCCTTACTCTTTGTTAGGCAGTTTCCTCGTGTAACCAGAGTCTGCTTCCATCTCCACATAGACTCCAGCCCTTCTTACAGACCTGGTCGTTGGCAATTTTACATGTTGATTTCAGATTAGTCTGTTCACGTAAATGTGGTTTTCATTTCACTCCGACATTTGCCATTACAGTCACAATTGACCAACTAGTTCATTGTTCTTTCATTGTCACAATGATCTGTCACTATTTATCAAGCACCTACTAGGTGCAGACACGTTGCTCAGAGATAACAGAAATGTCATCTCTAATCCTCCATGCAAAACAGCATGCGGTATTTCCCCAAAATACAGATGAAAAAATCATCTCAGTAAGCTCAAATGGTGAGAGAAATGGTAATGTCACGATTAGGACACAGGTGTGCCTGAGCCTGAAGTGGTGTCTTCTCACTGCCTCACATGCCCCCGTTAGCATTTGGCAACTCACATTGTTGCGACCACACTTTTGCATTCACCTAACAATGTTATTGATCCCTTCTCAGTGTTACAAGCATTGATTTCACATTGTGCGTTATACGTACATTTCATTTGGGAAAGGAATGTTGAAAAATGAACCCATGTTCCAGTCAGTTCTCTTTAGTGTTGCAAGGAGAAACTCAAATTAGCTGGAAAAATAGATAAGTGTGAAGGTCCAAAGGCAAGGAGCTCACCTGGGCCCCAAAGGGGCTGAAGCAAGAGCTCATAAGACAGGCAGAAAGGCAGCCCTGAGCCCAAACGTCTGTGGCGGTCGTGGGGTTTGTCTCCATCTTGAATCTTTCTGCCCCAGTTTCCTCTGATTATGGACCACCCCCAACTACAGGAAGCGGCTTTCCTGTATCCAAATAGAAAGGGCCCTGCTGTGCAAAGAGTCTCTCTCAGCGGCACACCCATTCCTGC
>NW_006788807.1:1370157-1395021 GCF_000442215.2 Lipotes vexillifer | reverse complement strand
ATTCCTGCTAAAGAGACCATAGTCCTGATGATAAAGAAGTGAGCTACAGAAATGCCCTAACTTGAGGCAAATCCTAGGGAGCAATGCCTGGCCCTGTGTTCCTTGACCTCCTGCATTTTACATCTCACCGAGCTCCCCTGCAAACCAAGTCCCTTTAAGCCGGAGAATCCTGGCCCAAGTTTCAAAATGTTGTCATAAAATTAATGTCTTACTGCCTTCCCTTCCAATACCTGGTGGCCCCCAAATGGTTATCTTGACCTTAGCTTTGTATCACTGTATCTTATTCAGAGGGAAAGGGACAGTTTTGTGGACAGAGATGCTTAGGCAGCATAGATGCTGAAATTCAAGGTTAGAGTAATGTGGCAAGTGGCCACCAGAAGCTGGAAAAGGCAAGGAATGGATTCTCCCCTAGAGCCCCCAGGTGAAGTGTGGTCCTGCCGACGCCCTGGTTTCATCCCAGTGATGTTAATTTCCTACATCTGGCCTCCAGAAATATGAGAAAATAAATTTCCCTTGTTTTAAGCCACCAAGTCTGGGGTAATTTGTTATTGCAGCCACAGAAAACTAGCATACTTGGACATACGAAAATTCTGTACATATATGCGAGCATGTCTCTACCATAAATACTCAGAAGATGCTGTCCTACAAATGTCCATTTATAATCTTTATAGTATAGGTATTGCCAATTGCCCCCCATGGTGGCCCCTTAAAAGCCCCACCAGCAAGGTTTAAAGCTTCTATATGCGAACACTCTTGCTATCACAAGGTTATTAAATGCTTTGATTATAAAATTAAAAATTATATTCTAATTATAGTTTTAATGTGAATTTCTATTATTCATGGGCTTGTTATTTAAGAGTCATTTGTATTTCTTTTTTCTGAAATATCCATTCGCATCCATTGCCATTTTTCTGCTGTGTTTTTCATATTTTGCATAATCAGTTTGTATGAATCTTTATATGTTCAAGTAATTAATCTGAATATGAGTAGCAATTAATTTTTATTTGTCATTTGCCTTTTGACTTTGCTTTGCATACAGGATTTTTACCGTGCAAGATTTTTAAAAAATTAATTTATTTAATTTATTTACTTTTGGCTGCATTGGGTCTTCACTGCTGTGAGCAGGCTTTGTCTAGTTGCGGAGAGCGGGGGTTACTCTTTGTCGCGGTGCGCGGGCTTCTCATTGCTGTGGCTCACAGGCTCTAGAGAGCAGGCTCAGTAGTTGTGGCGCACGGGCTTAGTTGTTCCGTTGCTTTCCAGACCAGGGCTCGAACCCGTGTTCCCTGCATTGGCAGGTGGATTCTTAACTGCTGTGCCACCAGGGAAGCCCCGATACAGGATTTAAAAAAAAAATTTATAGCTGCTGGCTTTTGGATCATACTTTGAAAGTCTTTCCCACATTAAGATTTTTTAAAAAATTATTTTTATTTTTGGCTGTGTTGGGTCTCCGTTTCTGTGCGAGGGCTTTCTCCAGTTGCGGCAAGCAGGGGGCCACTCTTCATCGCGGTGCGCGGGCCTCTCACTATCGTGGCCTCCCCTGTTGCGGAGCACAGGCTTCAGACACTCAGGCTCAGTAGTTGTGGCTCACGGGCCTAGTTGCTCCGCGGCATGTGGGATCTTCCAAGACCAGGGCCCGAACCCATGTCCTCTGCATTGGCAGGCAGATTCTCTACCACTGCGCCACCAGGGAAGCCCCAAGATTATTTTTTAAAGTGCTTTCTTCTAATTATGAACAGTTTCAGTTTTCACACTGAAACCTTTGATTAGTTTAGAATTCAATTTTGTATTAGGTATGAAAGATTAAATTAAATTTTATTGATTTTCCACACATCTAACCTGGAGTCCTAATACAACTATAAATGATCCATCTTTTTAATCTTTTTTATGTATTTGGGTCTATTTCAGGACTTTCTCTTTGCTACAGAGATCTTTCCTTCTACACATTGTTTTAAATAAATAAGTAGGCTGTAAAAAGTGAATTCTGGTTATGGTGTTCGAGTCCCCCCACGGCTGATGTGTCAGCCACCATCAGGTCTCCTGTTCCTTTGGCTCCCAGACCAGATGTGAAGGATACTTGGGACCCTGCAGCATCAGGAATCCTGCACAAACACCAGGCTGCACTCTGACGGCCATTTCAGCTCCTGCCCACCCTCCAGGGAAGGGCCTGGTCATGAGGGAAACTAGCTACAGGACACCTTCCACTTGGCCTCAGGAAAGAGTCCCTTTGAAGGGACCCGTGAGAAGTCGGGTCAGCACAATTGTGGGGCACATGGGAGATAAATGAATAAAAACCATCACTGTTTTTGCCAACATGGTTACACAGATACAAAATTACAGTCTGGGCTGGGGACATAGCCAAGCACAGCCACAGGATGTCTCGGGAATCCTCTAAGCTTCCCGCCACAGGAAACATGAAATCTCTAAAGCCATTCTGGGAGTGAAAAATAAGGTGGTACATAGGGTCAACTGAGTTCTCAGCATCAAAGACTTGAATTGTGTTAAAAACAGCAGCGGGACACAATGCCCCCTGCTTCCCATAGATCCAAATATGGGAGGGGAGATATAAAGAATTTTCTCTGACACATCCCTTTCCCGTGATTGTTTACAAATCTTGCCGTGTTCTATGCCTTATGCAGCTCCTCTAACGTTTTTTCATGTTTGTTTATTCATTCGGTTAAGCCTCTTTGAATGCACAGGCATGCATAATATGACTTGATATAGCAGGACTTCTTGTTCTAAGAAGTAAAAATAAATAAAGTCAGCTAGCTAGATGCCTGTCACAGGCAAATGCAGATAGGCAGGAGAGGCTAGCTTGTTTGTCATAGTAAATGTGGAAAGAGCCTCCTGTCAATCACCTCCCGGATAACATCAGTCTTTGGCATTGTTTCAGAGACTACAGACTCCACCCAGAGAGCTCTCAAAGTGTCGCAAGACCTGCCCAGTCTTAAAGATGTCTTCAGAGCTCATGGGAAGAAAGGGATCCACCCTCCTTCCAGTTAGTCTAGATGGATCCCCATCTCGGGGGCAGCCACGGCAGCAGAAGTCTCTATTAAAATCAAAATTAGCTAAGGATAGAAAGATAAGCATTTCCTCTTTCTTCACCTTTAAAGCAGAATGGCTCATCCATGGGGATCAGGGAATTGCACAACTCTCAGGGAACTGTGTGAGAGGAAGCTCTGCCTGGGGTCTGCTGGGAGAGGTGATGGGAGAGACCAGACACAGATCATAGATGGTGCCGCTTAAACGCATCCAGTCACATCTCATACCTAGCAATATCGACTTTCTATGGTAACATTTCTCATCCCTGACAGCCATTTACATTGAGCTACTAACTCTTCCTTAGATAGGCTATACACGCTTTGATAAAGATGTAAGGGCTGTCTTTGGGCATCTGAAATAAAAGTGGTAAAAGGAGTAAGACAGGAAGCTCTGCCGCTTGGAATCTGAACACTCACATTTCTGGTGATCGTTATACAGACACACTCGTGTGTATGGGCTCTCATACACTTACACACGTGTATGGCTATTTCTCCGCTCAATATTTTAGATAATTAAGAGATGATTAAATTGGAGAGTACTTTTTCAGAGACAGCGAAGAAAGAATAGTCTTTTCACTAAATGGGGCTCTAATAATTAGATATTCATATCTTTGATTCATACCTGGCATAGTATACAAAAATTAACACAAAATGTACCATACATTTCAATGTAAAACCCAAAACTATAAACAAATTAAACATAAATATTAAACAAAATATTTGCAGCTTGGTTTAGGCAAAGTTTTCTTATATATGGCAACAAAAGTATGATCCACATAAGAACAAATTGCTAAATTGAACTTAATCAAAATTAAACATGTCTGCTCTTTGAAAGACACTACTAAGAGAATAAAAAGGGAAACTACAAACTGGGAGAAAACATTTGCAGAGCACATAACTGATGAAGGACTTGTATCTAGAACACATGAAGAACCTTGAAAATTCAATAAGAAAATAAACAACCCAGTGAAAGTAAGAAAAGATTTGAACAGACACTTCGCAAAAGAAGATACACAGATGGCATAAAAATACATGAAAAGATACTCAACATCATTAGTCATCATGAAGATGAAAATTAATACCACAATGAGATGCTACTACACACCTTACTAGAATTACTAAAATCAAAAAGACTGACCACTCCTAGTTTTGGTAAGTATGTGGAGGAACTGGGACTCTCATACACTAATGGTGGGAATGTAAAATGGTACAACCACCTTGGAAAACAGTTTGGGAAGATGTTACAACCAGTTCAAAGGAGAATCCAAAGCACCACACATAGGTATAGACAAAAGATGCTAAAATAAATTGACAGCTAGATGCAAAACCAGTTAATAGCCACAAGACATTAATCAATTGTATTCCACTGGACTGAATTTGCATTTCATGGACAAGAATCATTTGTATTACTATCAGTTTTTTACAAGTTAGAGAGTTGTGAAAAAACTCAAAGACAATGGAAGGTGAAGATAACCAAGATGGATGAGCTATGAGTTAAATAAATCTTTGACAGATGCTCATTTTTTTTTTTTTTTGCCGTACGCGGGCCTCTCACTGTTGTGGCCTCTCCTGTTGCGGAGCACAGGCTCCGGACGCGCAGGCTCAGTGGCCATGGCTCACAGGCCCAGCCGCTCCGCGGCATGTGGGATCTTCCCGGACTGGGGCACGAACCCGTGTCCCTGCATCAGCAGGTGGATTCCCAACCACTGTGCCACCAGGGAAGCCCGGTGCTCATTTTTATCTGTATAAGTATCACGATTTTACCTGTTAAAAAATTACCCTTTAATAGGAACTTTGAACAATGCCTAGCTCATAATAGATACTCAATAAATATTAGCTTTTATAGTATTAATTTTATTAATATTTAAAATGACTCGAGTCACACTTTAAGTTCATCTGGGGAAGGTGCCCTGTGAAGATAGCATTTATGTGTTCAGTCACTTCAGATGTTCATCCAGTCATTATTTAGCTATTCCTGGAAATAAGGCCCAGTGTTAGTTGTAACTTATTTGATAAGACAGAGCTGAGTTTATTCTTCTGCAGTGAGTGAGAATATTACTTAGCAGGCCTTTGTAGCATTTCAGAGGGGGCAAGGCAACGTAGGGGTACTTATGAGATTTTGAAATCTAGTTTAAAGTGAATCTTTCAGTAGGAGGGGCTGTGGGCTTGGTTAGGAATGGGTAAGGATCATGACATCATACTTTAGGATTGGTAGATACAGCAGGGTAGGGAATTCGTGGTGAAGGTTAAATTTGTGAGGTTCAAAGCCTCGGGGTATAAAAATGTCATTCGATTTTTTCTTTGAAGGGTTGATGGGTCTTTCAGGAAGTTTCTGGAATGATCAATCAAGTTATTTGCAACTTCCTGGGCAAGAGTTACCTGAAATAGTGACAGCATGTTAATAAACACAGTGGATACTAAAGTCATACGATGTAGGCTCTACGCTGTGTGGGTATAGACGGTTTGGTTCTCAAGTAACATCTTTCTTTTATACTTCTTATTGGTCATTTATTATTTATGGCCTATTTTGATAATTACATATCTGGTGCAAATGTCTAAATACTAATGCTACTGCTAATAATAATAACAACTACTGCTACTACAGCAACAGCAACAGTTGTGTTTATCCCATGCTTACTTGGGTCTGTAATTCTGAAAGCAGTCCTATAAGGTAGTACTCATTATCCCTACTTTATAGATGAGCAAACTAAGGCTCAGGGAGTGGAAGAAAACAGAACTGAATGCAGGACAGCAGGTTCCAAAGTCTACATTATGCTTCACAACTAAACAGTGAGAGCTTCCAAATGCCAGGCCCTTGGTCATGTTCTTCAGCATCCAGTACAGTCCTGGGCACAGAGTGTTGATAAGCGCTGAGTAAGCATTTGTCAGGACTACTGAATAGTGAGACAATTTGTCCAAAGGCATCTGAGAAGCCTTCCAAAATGGGAGCATCTTCTGACTTTCAACCTAAACTCTATCTATCAGCCACGGTTGCTGCTTAGTTGGCTGACCAGGAAGAGTACTGCACAGTTTTATTTCTGTTTCACGACTGAAGTCCTTGATTCAGCTGCATAATGCACAGCGAAAGCTATAAGGACTCTATTACCAGCAAATTGGTACTTTAAGCCACAACATTCATTCAGCCTGGATGCATTAAAGGCCCAGGGCGAGGTGGAAACCTTCATTCTCTAGCTTTTTCCATTGTATACCGAAGATCATTGATCCCCAGGGTGAAATAGAGGGAAAGATGAATTTAGAGCACACGACAAGGAAGGAGAACAAAACTCATGCTTGTTGTGTCGTTTTCACCCCAGTCTCCATGAAATTTTTGTAGCTTTCAGCATGTGATTTTGTTCATTATTTTGTTGGTAGTATTTTTTACCTGGTGCAAATTAATAATTTGTCTATCTGAACATAATATTCAATGTTAATGATCCGACATGCCCTGTGCTTTTCATCTGGCCACATAAAGGACAAGTGCCCTGGAAATCTATCATCCACATCTTGTTTTATGGTTCTATTGGGATTCAAGCTTTAGTTGATTTGTCATATCAGTTTTCTCTCCAAATCTGAACTCTTTTGAACTTTTCATTACATACCC
This sequence comes from Lipotes vexillifer, assembly GCF_000442215.2. NCBI lineage: Eukaryota > Metazoa > Chordata > Mammalia > Artiodactyla > Lipotidae > Lipotes > Lipotes vexillifer. Next base: position 1,388,382 of record NW_006788807.1, on the reverse strand, counting down.
TGAAACTTTTAAAAGTAGTGACAGTACACGCTTAGGATTCACAGTGGCTTTTATTCACCTGAAGCCTTGTGTTCACTTTTTAGTTTAATTCTTTGGGGAAGTAAATCAGAACAAGGTGAAGTGGTGTTTGTATTCGTTAGTGTGAGATGAATCACTTATGGGGTCAGATTCTTTCCTTGAATTCATAAACAGTTCAAGGGAAAAAAATCCACAAATAGAATAATCAGAATGTGGGATTTAGCATAATTTCTTTTGTATTTAGGTAAAAAAATTAATTTAAAAAAGTTCTAACAGATTTGATATAGATTTGATAGAAAGATTAATAATAAAATAATTTATAGATTGAAAATATTCTAGAACTGACTGTGGGAAGAGAAAATTATTAAAGATTATGGAATACTGCATTTTGTTCTATGGGCTTAATCCTATCAGAATTACTTCCTAATTTTTCTTTTTTACAATACTTTTTTCTCATGTGAAATCTAATTTAAAATTTATCCTTTTTTTAATGAAAAATGTAAGTTAGGAAAATTTCTGTTCCTGGTAATGAATGACTAGGTAATATCTAAACCAGACAAGCAGAAAAAAAATACATAAAAACACCAAAAGCTAACAAAAGTAAGGAATTTCTGGATCAAGATCCAGGAGAGGAAGGGAATCCAGAAAGGTAAGCCCAGCATTCCAGGCCCCCTCCATCCCAAGGACAATTGCCAGTCCTAAAAACAGGGCTGACAATCTGAATTGCACTTTTGAAAAATCTCACCTGGCTACACATGCCAGAGTTCTGAGCCTGCCACAATTTTGGTCTAAGATTCCAAGAGTAAGAGTGAAATTAAAATAAACCAGCCTTTACACAGATGGTAGCCTTGCTTCAACTATTTTGGGTAGTCCAGAAAACTGCAAATCTTAAAATTGGGTTAAGATCATCCCAGGCTGCTGATGCCCCTAGGTGCCTAAAAAAGTCAACAGAAAATCTTTGGAGGAGGAAAGAAAAGTCATCCTATACTGTGAAGTATTTCTACAAATAATATTTCAAACACAATGCCCAGCACATAGTCAAAGATAAATAGGCACACAAAAAGACACGATATAATAAATGAGAATCAGCAGAAACAATAAAAAGGAATAGCTAGAATATATGAAAATCAAAGAAAGAGATAAATACATAGGTAAATCTAAGTGATGATTGACTGCATAAGACACTAATAATGATAATAATAATATTATTTGTAATGTGCCCAAAAAATGAGAACAATCAAAATGGCCTTCATCGTTAGGACTGAGTATTAAATCATCTGGTGGAATGCTACAGAGCGGGGTTCAGCCAAATCCAGCCTGTGACCTGCTTTTCCCATAGCTAACACATGACAGACTTTGTGGCCCACAACGACTAAAACATTTACTTTCTTGTCCTTTACAGAGAAAGTTTGCTGACACTTGCTACAAAGAAATGAAAATAAATGAGCCCAACCTACATACATCAACAAGGTTGGATGTTCAACGTACATCATTCAACCTAAAAGAAGCAAGATCAAAAGAAAAACTCCAATATGATTCCATTGACATGAAGTTCAAAGAGCCAACAAACTATAGTTTCAGGACACATTTTTAGGTAGTATAACTATAAAGGAAAGCAAGGGAGTGATTACCATAAATGTCAAAAGAATGGCCACTTCTAGGTGGGAGAGAGGAGAGCGTAATTGGGAAGGACTGCATCTCAGAAGTAGTGGCCGAGTTCTTGTGCGACTGTTGTTTGAGTGTTTTTGCTAAATTTGCTAAAATGTGAGTTTACGTTTTATGCATTTTTCTGTACATGTATTCTATTTTACAATAAAAGACATTTAAAAGGTGAACTGTATGCAAATTAAAAGGAAAGGAAAGAAGGAGAGAGGGAGGGAAGAAATTGTATAATTTAGCCCACTGGCAAGACTGATGGTCTTTGCCTAAATGAAAAAAAAAAATCCTAGGCAATATTTTCAACTACTCTCTGATTTGATAGGTAATTTCATAGGAAATGACTGCCCATTTATATGTTTATAAAGGGCTTAGCTTGGAGAAAAGGTCAGTGTTCTTGCTGTGAATAAAATATTTATGAAAATAGCCTTGGCTTTTCTTTCGTAGTTTCCCTACCTGGGTCCAGCTACCCAGACTTAGAATGTGTTAAAGACTTGCCGTGGTCTCCGTGCCTTTCAGAGATATTTTTGCCACATCCTCTCTAAAGGAGTTGAGCCTTTTTTCCACCGTTGGCAAGGTCTTCATTCTTTTATTCACTTCCTCTATCTCTCTGAAAATATTCCACTTACCTTATTTCACTAAGGTATATTAGTAGAGTGAACCTTATTTCACTAAGGTATATTAGTATAATGAATGCCAGTTTTAGTTCATGCGTCAGAAGAACTTCGGAGCTGCCGTGTTGCACAGCTCCAGGGGGATGGTTCACGTCATGCCACTCTCTGTAGTTGTGCAGTGCTCAGAGCACTCCCCTTAAGCAGCAGCCTGGCTAGCACTGTGCAGAGGAGTTAGCATTAATATTTCTATGGTTTTCAAGTAAAGGGGAACGGATTAAGTCTATTGCATAAAAGATTCAAGTTAAACAATATATGAGCTTCTTATTTTAAAAAATTCCAAGATAATAGTAGGCGCAATGTATTTGTAACACTCTTCAGGATACAAAGCTATATCCAATTTATATACCTTCTAGATTTTCACATAGATTGTTGCAGTTGATTCTCACAATCAAAACTAATAGCAGTAACCAGAGTAACTTAAGTTTATGTGAACTATATCAGATAGACCTGCCCTAAGGTCTGGGCTCTACCTTCTACTGTGAGATCTTGGGCAAGTTGCTTAACCTCTCTGAGCCTCAGATTCTTCAAAAGAAAATGACAATGATAAGAGTATCTACCTACCTTAGAGAATTAAGTGAGATGATATACATAAGGTACAGTGACTGGCACATGTGTGCCCTAGGGTCCACGTGGTGATTAGCATGGCAGCAGACAGTCTTTCTAAAACACAGTTCTGAGCAGGTCGCTCTCCCTACCTGGCCCCTGCATGCACTGCACATACACACACCTAAAACCAGCCAAAGTTTTCTCCGCTGCCCCTAGAATAAAGTCAAACCCTGGACCCCTTTCCCAACTCCTGTCCTACATGACCCTGTCAGAGGTCATGATTCTGTGCCCCTCCATCCGCTGCTCCCTCACCCTGAAACCCTCTTCTCTCCCTTGTCTTTCCATTTATTATCCAAAACCCTGCTTTATGAGCTCCCCACAGAAGCTGTCCTCGATCCCCTTGCTTCTCCCCTCCCAGAAAGACGTAAGTACCTCCTCTTCTGAGACATAAAACTATACTCACATTTATCATTCTGTCCTGTACATTGTGAGCCACTTATGTGCAATGTTCCTATGGTTTTGTTTGTTTGTTTGGACGCCTCAGGTCTTAGCCGAAGCATGTGGGATCTTTTTGTTGCAGCGTGTGGGCTTCTCTTTAGCTGCCGCGTAGAGGTTTTCTCTCTCTAGTTGTGGCGCGTGGGCTCCAGGGTGCTTGGGCCCAGCAGTTGTGGCGCGCGGGCTTAGTTGCCAGGCAGCATGTGGGATCTAGTTCTCCGACCAGGGATCCAACCCGCGTCTCCTGCGTTGGGAGGCAGATTCTTTACCACTGGACCACCAGGGAAGTTCCCATGTTTTAGTTTTTTATCTTGAGCCCTCTGCATAATTACTGCCATCAGGTGTGCGTTTAATTTGTGATTCATTGTATAGTAAATAGAATTTTCTCTCTGCGTGATTTTTGCAGTAAAGCAGATTGCCTGAGATTGTTTGGGTATCTCTTGGCTGGAATGTCCAGGAATCTCAATAGTATCCTTTTGATACTTTGGTCTCAGTGTTCACGTATGGCACTGCCAGCTGCTGAAGGGCTAGGATTCAGAATTTAGCAATCAGTGCCTCCCCCATATTCACTTTCTCTCTGCCTTTCCTGGGTTTTGAGTTCAGTTTCAGTGGTGAACACTGAGTCCACTGGTGCCACCCTTCCTGACGTCCAGCTAGTCCTAGACTAACTCTTCCTTCTCAGTCAAAACCAAATAAAAGTCATATATACCCTTGTTGATTCCTATTGACTTCAGCTCTAAGAAATTCTCCTCAAATACTCTGTCTTGAAATCCATCATAAATGTTTCCCCCAGTCCTTTGGCAGGGGTCTGCTCCACTTCAGTAGCCTTTAAAATGCTGTCTTTTACAGACTTTTCACAAACCCCATGGAAAATGAGCAGAGTGATGCTGAACCATAGCCTGTGTCTTACTGTGTGATGTGCTGTGGTTTTGGCCTGGCCACAATTCTTAAGTCGTGATGTGAATTTCATTTCCTGTTGCTTATCCTGCATGTTAACTTTCTGCTTGGTAAAGGTGCAAATTCCCAATGAAAGCATTCTACAATTGATTAGACCCAGGCCGCTTGGCAATTTCTTTCTAATCTTTTTTTATTGTACTTTCCATAAAAATGACAGCCCTGGTATAAATCCTAGTTTAAATCAATACCAGTAAGTGCTAATCTCTTCACAGCACTGGAGATGAAAATGTCAAATGGTACCTGCTGGGCATTAGAACTTTCACTGTAAATCATCAAAAATTAAAGCAATACCAAATTGATTTTATTTCCCGTCTTTAAAAAAAATTACTTTCAGATTCATTATTTTTCCGTTGAGTTATTCCTTTTTTTCCAGTTATATTCTGATTGGATGAGATTGATGAACTGAATTTGGCATGGCAAATGTGTTGATGTCTGGTAGTAAAATGTGTAGGACTTGGCCGGTACTAAGAAGAGCCTTAGGATAAAGTTGATATTTTAAAGAACGATGCATATATTTAAGTTATATTTCAATCATTATTCATGTGATAACACCTCAATAAAGTAGAATCTTGGTTGAAGAAGGTATACCACAGGAAGGTACCTAAAAATGGTACAATTACAGAAAAGAATTTCTAGCCCTTTGTCTCCCATCTTTGAAGTTATTGTCAAAGCCACTTAAGCTATAACTAGATGATACCTCCTCTAGGGGTTGGCTGCCTGCGATCTGGGCATCTCACAGTCAAGATATAGGGCAATGCATAGCTTAAATATTAAATTGTCAGGTGATCCTGGAAGAGCTGGGAAATCATATGGCTGTTAAATCCAGGAGGAACTTAACTAAGCATCATTTCCAACTTCCCACACTATTTATTTGACTAAACAAGAAACTGAAACCTTAGGAGATTTAGAGTTAAAATGATGGTCATCACAGATTTAAAGGCAAACCAGCAGATCTCTAGATGTTTAATCCCCATCCCTTCTTGTTGCATCACAGAGAAAAATATAAGAACTATACCCACATTGAGCAAAGGGCATACAAACTCTGATGTGTGTGTATGTGTGTGTTCATAAACATAGTTTTATATGAGGATAAACTCTTCAAAATGTGCTGAGAAAACGGAAGTGTGGCAGGAGAAAACATGTTACAGATTTTAGGCAAAGACTTAATTTAACTGGTCAGTTTCAGATTTACCTCCACAAAAAATATTCTTTTTGCTTCTTGCATGGTTCCCCTCCATCTCTCAAAGAAGATGCTAATTAGCAATGCAATGCTTAAGAAATATGTAGCCCAAAGGAGTGGCAGAAAAAAACACATCCCATAGACAAAGCAGGTCATAAAGGACCCAGCTTTTCAATAATGGAGGACTAGGGAAACTTCCAAGAACTGACAACAAAGATTTCTCCAATCCCTTTTAGTTCCTCAAGTTATCCATCATTTTAAGTTCATTAACAGCAGTAACTAAAGTGCAAGCGTCTCAGAAGTACCTGTCTCTTCTCTTATCAGCTTAAGCCTTGCAAGAGTAGCAAGTGCAGGAATGAGCAACGTGGACTGGGTACAGCCTGGTAAATTCAAGAGCACATCCAAAGGAAAGAGCTCCTTTGCCTTCAGTTAAGACAAACCCTGAGACGTAATTTATACTCCAGAGTTTCCCTGCAGGACCAGGTGGAGATTTTACCCGAAATCACACAACTGTTCCATCCACATCCCCCTCCCTTGTCTTGCTTCCCCCAGTCCTTCATCAGAGTGTTCCGGGAGCTCATCCTTTATAAACCACTTGCACGTGAATCCTTTGTTGGTCTGCTTCTAACAGTCTGTCCTAAAACAACCACAAATGTATTGCCTTATTTTATTAAGAGCTAGATTTCCATCCAAATATTTAAGATACTTTTACAAATGAAATGATTGTGTCAACTCTGGAAAAGTTGTGGTGTGGTGTGCTGTGTGTGTGTGTGTAAACAATTACACTTTTGGGCTTCCCTGGTGGTGCAGTGGTTGAGAGGACCGCAGACTGCCTGCCGATGCAGGGGACGTGGGTTCGTGCCCATGTTCGTGTTTGGCTGCCCAAATATCTGTTAGACCAATTATGTAACTATGCATTTGCAGATTACTGTGGAATTGGTTAATTGATATAGCTTGTGTTGTTGAAGAAACATTTTCTTGATTTTGGGATACGGGAAAATAATGCAATTGTAAACGCCATATTATTTATCTCTTTTTTTGAAATAAGTAACATAGTTGGTCCTCAAATCCAAGAAATGATAGAATCATACTTTACATCATAATATCCCACCTCTAAGGAATCAGGTAAAATGGCTTAGTTCTGCTTTTCTGGGCCATTATATCCTGTCTAATGCCTAAATGTCTCTAATTGCACAGTGAGATTTGTATCACTCACTACTTTCTAGTTGCATAGAATGTCATGAAGAATGTAAGTAATATTTCTTTTTTTGTTTTTTGTTTTATTTTTTAATATTTTAATTTTATTTATTTATTTATTTTTGGCTGCATTGGGTCTTTGTTGCCGCACACGGTCTCTCTCGAGTTGCGGCGAGCAGGGGATACTCTTCGTTGTAGCGCTTGGGCTTCTAGTTGCAGTGACTTCTCTTATTGTGGAGATGGGCCCTAGGCACACGGGCTTCAGTAGTTGCAGCATGTGGGCTCAGTAGTTGCAGCATGCAGGCCCTAGAGCACACAGGCTTTAGTAGTTGTGGCTTGCAGGCTGTAGAGCACAGGCTCAGTAGTTGTGACGCATGGGCTTAGTTGTTCCACGACATGTGGGATCTTCCCGGACCAGGGATCAAACCCGTGTCCCCTGCATTAGCAGGTGGACTCCCAACCACTGTGCCACCAGGGAAGTCCTGTAACTAATATTTCTTATGTAATTTTAAAAGTGTAATTTTTGTGTGTGTGTGTGTGTGTGTGTGTGTGTGTGTGTGGTACACGGGCCTCTCACTGTTGTGGCCTCTCCCGTTGCGGAGCACAGGCTCCGGACGTGCAGGCTCAGCGGCCATGGCTCACGGGCCCAGCTGCTCCGCGACGTGTGGGATCTTCCCGGACCGGGGCACGAACCCGTGTCCCCTGCATCGGCAGGTGACTCTCAACCACTGCGCCACCAGGGAAGCCCTCAAGTCATTTTTTAAGAGACTAGAAATGGGAAGAATGTGAAAAATATCTTAGGCTGCTGGAGTAGTTTGCTAAGCCTTATTATTGGTGTCTTCCCTCAGTTATACAACCAACTGGTTTTTCTAGGGCTATCTCAAAAATAATTCAGTAAATATGAGCACAAGTTTTTGCATCAAAAAATCTGGCCTAAAAATCTAGTAAGAAGGTGGAGTAACACCTTCAAACTTAGAATCTACAAGTAAAAGTTACATTCAGCAAAACTACAATTTAATTGCAAAGGCAAAATATCAGTATTCTCAGACACTTGAGGTCTCAGGGAGAACAGCGCACACACCCACGCGTGCACACACACACAAACACTTTGCTGACACCTTCTCAGAAAAGAGAGAAATTAATTCAGGACAAAGCAATGGCTTATGGGAAGTAAGGGTGTGTAATGAAAAGTAAGCCACACACCTCTTATCTTTCCTATTAGTCCCCCCTATATTCCAGTGAGAAAAAGTTTGGGAGCTCCAATCTGTTCTACAATCATTTGTTGAGCAAATACAAAGTGGAAAAAGCCTTAGTTATGCTCCCCACAGGACCACACACACACACACACACACACACGTACACACACACACACACGCACACCAGGCAACCGGCACTCTCTCCTCTACTCCTCCCCACTACTCAAATTCCAACCGTCTACTCAAATAAGAGTGCTACTTGCTTTCCCACCTGGCAATCAATCCCAGCTCTTGCACATGGGCTGCTCTGGGGGGTATAGTGAGTTCCTTCCCTCTTGACCTCCAGCAGCATCAAATGGGAGTACCCTTCCAGCCCAGACCACCCCCCTGACACACACACACACACACACACACACACACACACACACACTAAACTGCAAGGTGGGGTAGAGGTGGGTGGGCAAGAAGAAACCTTGGGAAGAAAAGAGTTCCAGCGGCCTTTCCTAGATTTTCAGACTCCATTCTAAGAACGCTCCCCCACAGTAGGGATGGTGTTTCACAGGTGGAACAACAGACGTTGGAAAGTATGGTATTGAAAATATCCCTTGTTTAAAGAAAAAGCACCTGTATGGAGGTTCCTTAAGAAACTAAAAATAGAGCTACCATGTGATCCAGCAATCCCACTCCTGGGCATATACCCAGAGAAAACCATGGTTCAAAAGGACGCATGCACCCAATTTTCACTGCAGTACTCTTTACGGTAGTCAAGATGTGGAAACAACATAAGTGTCCATTGAAGGATGAATGGTTAAAGAATATGTGGTACATACATACAATGGAATACTACTCAGCCATAAAAAAGAATGAAATAATGCCATTTGCAGCAACATGGATGGACCTGGAGATTATCATACTAAGTGAAGTAAGCCAGACAGGGAAAGACAAATATCATATGATATCACTTATATGTGGAATCTAAGAAAATAATGCAAATGAACTTATTTACAAAACAGAAACAGACTTAGAGAACGAACTTACTGTTACCAGGGGGGACGTGTGGGGGGAGGGACAGATTGGGAGTCTGGGATTGACATGTACACACTACTATATTTAAAATAGATAACCAACAAGGACCTACTGTATAGCACAGGGAACTCTGCTCAATACTCTGTAATGACCTTTATGGGAAAAGAATGTGAAAAAGAATAGATACATGTATATGTATAACTGAATCACTTTGCTGTGCACCTGAAACTAACACAACATTGTTAATCAACTATACTCCAATATAAAATATAAATAAATAAATGCAGTTCGCATGCTTAAAAAAATTTTGTATGGGCCATATTTTCTACTAGTTTTATATGCCTCCTGATAAATAATTTCAGTGTTATTAAAAAAAATAAAGAAAAAGTACCTGATGTCGATTTAAGCCATGCCTCAAGAGTGCTCAGCCTGGAAGCAACCAGGTCTCCTGTCTGCTTCTCAATTCTTGCCAACTGAGCAGGAACCCAGAGGCCTCAGATGGTAGATTCATTTAAGCCTTTCTCTTTCATTTGCCCTCCCTTTGCCTAAAAAGCCTTGGTGATTACACAGATTGGGGCAGAATTTCAGTCGCCAGAAATAAGTGCCTTCTTTGTCCTGTGGCTTCTCTTTATTGGGTGTGTGAGTGTTGCCTTCATACTTTCTGGAGATTATTTAGCAACCTGAGACTGATCGGGCTGGGTGATCTATGCCATATGCCTTATTGCCACCAAACTCAAGGAAGAGAGGTAAAAAAGAACAGCTACAACCTGTCTCTTGGAACTGCTGCCTTCCCCTTGCCCAGAGCCAACTCACAGCCTCCCATATCTTCCAGGAACCAGTCTTCCACACTAGCACTTGCTGTCGTGTCACGGCCAGGATGCTATTTTCCCAAAAGTGTTAACGTAGGGATGTGAAGTGACATCCTTCCTGCTCTGCTACTTACTCACAGTCCTCTGAAAAGTCCTAGTGTCCAGGTCTCACAGTGAGGGCCATTCATCGTGAGGGGCCTGGGGTGCATTAGTGATTTGTGAAGGTGAATGTAGGTGGTAGATGTTCAAAGGAGTTAACGTTGTCAAAAGAATACAATAAAGAGAATTCTCTAAGACAAGGATGCAGTGGATTGCAGGGAGAAAGTGAAGAGCAAAAGAGAAGAGTTTCTTCAATAACAGCTTTACTTGTCTTCTTACGGGAAGCTGGAATGTTTGAGGACCAGCTGCAGAAAATTTATTCCAATTAAGCAAGTATTTTCAGCATCTTTATACTTGTACTCGTGAGCAAAACTCTTGACTGGTGGTTTAATTTTTCAGCCCATGGCACCTAGTTTAGTTCTTTGCTCATAGGTGCTCAGTGAGTAACTAAATGGTTGATTCAAAAGAATCCTATCTCTTGGCACTGAAAAGAACCTCAGAGAAACAGAATTAAACAGATTAAGCTCAAGGTTACATAGCTAGGAAGTTATGGAATCCAGATATGAATCCAAATCTGCTCTTTTTCCTGGTCATTGGAAAGAGAATGAGGCACAAAATCATGCTTAAGAGCATAGACTTGGGGGCCAGACTCCCTGGGTTTGAATTCTAGCACCACCACTTGGTAGCTCAGTGATCTTAATCATGGGAGTAACTTAACCCCTTTGCCTTGGTTTTAGCATATGTAAAATGGGGATAAGAAAAATATCTATTTCAAATATGAAATGAGTTAATGTGTGGAAAGTGCCTAGAACAGTGCCTGACATACAGTGAGCACTCAGTTAATCCTTTTAGCTATTTTACATGATTATTGAAGTCAGGAAATATATTCCATCCAGTAATAAAAACCTCTGAATCATGATGTAAGTTCCCATATGCTGTATCTCTTGAAAATGTATACTTAATGAGGGAGTAAAGTGACTGAAAATAATCACAATTTTTCTTTGCAACTAAAGTGATATATCATCCTCTTCATTACCGTCATCATCTTAATCATTTTCATTATCACCATCAATTTCATTATCCTCATCACCAGCTTCCATTTCAAAACACGTTTGCTTTCTGTTTCACTTATATTCACAAACTTCTCTGCCAGACAAAGAAGGGACCCACGGTGAGGTCTCCATTCTCAAGTCAGGTTAAGAGGGACAGAGATACTTATTTCTTATTTCAATGTGTCTCTTGTGTTTATATCTGACTCTTTCAGGCCTTAGGACAGCCTGACACAATGGAGAGAGAATGAAAGTCCCAGTTCTGTCATTGTCCATTTAGCAACCCCTAATCTAGTGGAAACTCAGTTTCCTTGTATGTGAAATGGAAGAAAAAAATAAGATAGAGAGAATGCAAGCCCAGATGACACTAGGTAGGCACTGAATAAACAGATTTTGTCAATCCTTTGTTATGTCTCAACCATTTCCTACCTGACACAAGTTAAAATAAAGGACAAGTATACTCTAAGATTAGTTAAATAGAACTAATTAAGTGCATGGAAGAGAGGAATAACCAAATACATTGGAAACTAAGATGGTTCCTTTAATTAGGCATCATATATGTCTCTGAGCCTCCTAGAAGCCAGGGCAAAAATTGAACACTCCAAAAAGGAAGTATACCAATGCTTCAAAAGAAATAAAGTCTAAACTGGTCAGAAATAGTGATATTTTTCTCGTGTGAAATCTTATAATGTTGAGTGACATGATAGGTCTCCTGATACCAATTTCATTTTAAAAATGCTGACCAGGTTTTTACATGGATCTTTTAATAAGGAACTTGCCTAACAAGTTGAGAGGTTAACATCAAAATCCATTTCAGTTCAAATGATTTCTTGAGGGGATTAAGCTGATGTGGTCTAAGAATGATGCCTGACAGTAATCCCATGTAATACAAGGGCAGAATTCAGAAAGCATAACCACTCTGAGTGCTATGGAATAAGGAATTTCTTACAGGAATTTGACATTACACAATTGTGAGAGGTGCTGGGGAAGAAAGGGTCCAAAAAGGAGAGAAGGAAGATCAGGGGGAAATCACCAAGCTGGTCTCTGGTAGCACTGCCACGAGTGGATGTGTTGGAGTTTTCAGGGGAATTTGAAGGCCAAGCACATCCTGCAACTGGATTGGGATGTTCACCCTGCCAGGGCTGTGTAATAGCAAGATGAGAAACTCTACATGCTTTGCTTAGAGCTGCCAAGCACGCGGCCACTGACATTCTGGTTCTGGGAATTCATCTCAGTATGCCTGGGAAGCTAAACACTTGAAGTCCTCCTACTTCAAAGTCTCACAAACCCAGTCCGTGAGTTGGGCCAGGACATTATGTGCCCACTCACACATCCATTTCAAGACATTCTTTTAGGATTTCCCTGGTGGGGCAGTGGTTAAGAATCTGCCTGCCAATGCAGGGGACATGTGTTTGATCCCTGGTCTGGGAAGATCTCACACGCCGCGGAGCAACTAAGCCCGTGTGCCACAACTACTGAGCCCAGGTGCCACAACTACTGAAGCCTGTGTGCCCTAGAGCCCATGCTCCACACAAGAGAAGCCGCCACAATGAGGATCCCATGCACTGCAACGAAGAGTAGCCCCCGCTCACTGCAACTAGAGAAAGCCCGCGCGCAGCAACAAAGACCCAACGCAGCTAAAAAAAAAAAAACAACAGACATTCTTTTAATATATTGTTCTTAATGCTATTGCATAATTCAGGTCTTTGTTTTATTGTCCATACGTCAGACTCTGGTGAGAAGGTGGAATTTTGTGCTGATTTAAAAGGCACAGCCTCTCATTCTGCTAATGGGGTCAAGGTACCAATGACCTGGACTGAAGCATGGCAAGAAAGAAGGGTGGTAGTCTTTGTTTTGCATCCTCCATAACACTTGTATCCAAAAAATTATGACCAAAATCATCAAAATAGACCCTCCACAAAGACCCCAGGAACCCCTTAGGACAGTAAGATCTCACCATGTGGGATCTTACTTCCCCGACCAGGGATCAAACCTGCGCCCTCTGCATTGGAAGCATGGAGTCTTAACCACTGGACCGCCTGGAGAAGTCCCCAGAGAAACTTCTAATAACCCAAATTTCTAAGAAAAGGAGGAGCTTTTATCTAAAAACAACTTGCAAATTAAGTCCAAAGGCTGCGCCATGTGCTCTGAACATATTTTTTCTTTAAAGCGTCTGCTAAGTGTCAAAGGATGGGCATACCACAGGATTGTTTGATTTATCCTCTACTGACATGAACATATCATGACAGAGACGGAATAAGTCTATCTCTAGTTCTCAGTGTTTTCTCCCTGTAACATTTCACTGGACTGCACCAGTCAGTATTTATGTAGCTTTATTTGAGTAGAGTCTATAAATTCTTGTTATCTATTTTTGTGTCATCTTGAGAAAGCTTCTATGGTTCCGTTGTATGGTCAGTTTATTAGTGGTCGTTAAAATCAATATAACAGGAAAAGTATTTTTACTTTCCGTAACTCACCTGCTTTCTACAGAGAGTGCCTCCTGCTAAGTCCACAAGCAAACATACTCTTGAGTACCTGCATGGTTTGGGAGAGAAAATTCAAGGCAGTCTTGAGTTCCACATCTGAGTTAATACAGTGCTGTGAAAAGCTGTCAATGGGTACCAGGAGTCCAGCAGTGAAGGCAAGTATGAGAAAGTAGTCTTCAGGAACTTTCAGACACCTTGAGGACGATTAGGATTCCTCCAGGACATCCAGTTGGGGCTTGGGACAATTCTATTCAGGTCCCAAAGGCTGGAAGAGGCAGTGGTGATCTCTGGGTTACTTTTTATCCATGTTTATCTCTTTTACATTCATGTGTGCTTTCTTAAAACCCAAGATAACCTTGTGAACAAGATAGCTCATGTATTTTGGGGACAAAATAAAGTTGCAAAAGGTTACACAGCTTGTCCAGCAGCTTTCTGATAAGGCTGGGAACCTGGATCCTGAGATATTTTAATGTTCCTGTCACCATACCAGAGACTTTTCCAAAATCGGAGGATGAAAGGCATAAGGTTGAACACAAGGTGGCTTTCAAGTGCTTGCATTTCCAAGTGATGATGGTTGGAACTGTGATTGTGAGGGTATTCTGTGCTTTCTGAGAACATGATCACAAAACTTGGAAGACACTTCTTGCTTCTGTTTGTTGACTTCATCAGATTAATTTTCTCCTCCTTGTTGCAATTTGTTCCAGGTTTATTTCCCCCTCTTCACACCAGTTCATTCTAATCTACGAAGTCACTACAGTGCTCCCATTAATATTAAATGCTACATTTTAAGCTTAAGATCTTTAATATCAGAGCTGCAAAACGGCTCAAAACTGCCAGATGCATAAACTTTTCTCATTGACTATACATTCGATATTTTCCTGAGAATCTACATTCTTTGTTTCTTTAATAATGATCAGACTTTAAAGAAAAGACCTATTTCTTTCCCTTGGTTAGTGTTGTTACATGTAACAGTTACATAAAAGGTAAAACGTTAGATTTAAATTTCGATTTCTTCCACAAACACAAAAGTATCCTTTGTTGTATAAGCTAATTTACTTTTAACCTAACCTTTACTTTTTTAAAATCATTTTTGGGCATGTCATTACATAGAGTAATCATTTTTTCAGCCCAGAAGAAAATAACGGAAGAAATAGCAGAAATTCGGTCCTGTATTTGTGTACAGACATTTGAGTATTTCCATCCCATGATCTTATTTTCACCCTGGCCTCTTATTTTGAAACTGCTCTTCAGAGTTCTCACATTCACACCTATCTCATGGTAAATTGTTTTAGCATGGTAGTATGCTTAGATCAATTGCCAGCAGCAGTAATGTTAGTATCAATCATGTACAAACGCGTAATAACTGGGAGACAGATGATATTACCCCCCTTCTTTTAGCCTGGTACTGTTGGCTCTTCTGGAGGATGCCTTTAGTACAAAGTAATTTCCCAGGAAGTCTGAAGGCACATCAGTCAAGCATTAAGAATTCTTTCAGCTCACCTGGTCCTCAGAGGGAGAGGAGCAGTCCATGCAGTAGCTCGGCCAGCACCATGGACAGAGCCACCAGGCAGAATCTTTAGATGATTCTGAGTGCAGGGTCTTGCAACCTCCATCCCAGCGCTTTATGCCCTTCACACACACAGACACACATCTTTACTGACATGCCTCTTCTCTCTCCCCCCACCATCTCTTTTTCTGTCTCTCTCATTTCTTAGCCCTCGATATTAAGATTTCCTGGTTGTTCACAATTTCGGATTCTGGTATTTGGTCCTGGGAACTTTCCCCCCAAATCCTGATTTTCCTATTTTATCTATGCCTCTGAACACAGCTTTCCTTAATATTATTCCACTGGCCTGAGTATATGTTACATTTTTGTTCTTCTTTGTTTGTCTTTACCTTGGCTACTGTTTTTATTCAGCTGGCCTCCCAGAAGGCTGAGATTTGTTTTGGTTATATTTGTCCTAAGTGCAGCATTTAAGTATAAATAACTTTAATGTAAATGTATTCTATGTCCTGAAAATATGTAGCACGTGTCATATTTTACATAGGTAATATGTCAGTCAAGATGTTAGCAAAAAAGAGTTGGAATATGCAGGTGGAATAATTAAGGGGAGTATATTAAGGGACTGTTTACAAATGTATGGAAGGATCAAGCAAATCCAACGAAGCATAGTCAAGTCTCTAGGACTAGCAACCGACAGGAGCCATTATCCCTTCAGCCTGAAGAGACAAGGGAAGGGAGTGGTCAGTGGAATTTGGAGAGGGAGTTTGTATGAAGAGGGCTCCCCAACAAAGCTGTGGCATTTAGAAAAGGGATGAAGTCAATATATAGTGACCCAAAAGGGAGGGAGCCTAGAAAATAAAAACCTTGAGTTGATTCTCCTGCCTTACTCTCCGATTTTTTCAAACGGCTCTTCCCATTGGCTGAATCCAATGGGATGCTATAAAGCAATGAATCTCATTGATGTGGCCCATAAAAGTCAATCTCCCAGGGCACAGCACACATTGGAGAAAGGTGGAGCGGAGATCTGAAGAGGAAAACAGAAATTAACAGACAGATATAATATGCATAGTTGACATCTACATAGTAAAACATAACAATGTTGAAAATTACAAAGATATTATAAACTCAGATTGTATTACAAAACCCAATGTATCCATATTCACCACCTGATGGCCTTATAACAAGTAGCTGACCTCAGGGGTCTCTTGTTCAGATATTTTGTTCTCTCTCTTTCTCTCTCTTTTTTTTTTGGCTGCATTGGGTCTTCGTTGTGGTGTGCGGGCTTCTCATTGCGAAGGCTTCTCTTGTTGTGGAGCAAGGGCTCTAGGCGCGTGGACTTCAGTACTTGCTGCACCCAGGCTCAGTAGTTGTGGCTCACAGGCTCTAGAGTGCAGGCTTAGTAGTTGTGGTGCACAGGCTCAGTTGCTCCACGGCATGTGGGATCTTCCCGGCCCAGAGATTGAACCCGTGTCTCCTGCATTGGCAGGCGGATTGTTAACCACTGTATCACCAGGGAAGTCCCATTTTCTTCTCTCTTGAGTATCAAAGCCCATTATTCTTCATGGGATTCCTCACTCAATACTACTCACTCAATAAATTAGACAAACATCAGTAGATAACTCACCATTGTCTAATACTCTAACATATGTTTGAAATGCCTTCAGGCCAATACATTCAGCTACATGAGAACAATTGACTTCATGTTCTACCAAAATCTTTTCCTCAATTCATTCAATGATTTAGCTTTTAAAGTTCCCCTTGATTAAGGCTGAACATAACCCTTAAAATCTGAACATAGCCATAGTGCTGTGGTTTTTGACAAATCACCTCAGCTAAAAGACGCAAGCTCATGCTTCTTATTTATTCGTCTGTTCTTGCCAAGTGAACTTGCCAACTCCTCCTGGTGCATGTCTCCTGGGAAAGATGAGAGGAGAAATAATAAGGGCACCTTGAAGAAACATTGTAATTATACATAAAGTACTGTGGGAAAGGCATCTCATGTGGAACTGAGAACAAGAGCCCTCCTCTCCCTGCCAGTGAAAGAAATGTGAAGACTCATTCTAGCATAGGTGTACATCTTGGCAAAGATTTATTCTTATCGCCATTTGAATCCTGGAATTACATACTTCTACATAGTAAAATGACTCTCTGACTTTCCCTCTTAAAGACTGAACCCATGATTTGACTTTGCTACAGCTGTACCCAGAACAGCTGAGTCAGCCCATCACCGACAAGCCACCAGATATGAGTTTGTGACACAGGACTAGGAACTATCATTGCCAGTTGGGCCCATGAAAATGGAATGATCTTTCTTAATATCCACAGACAAATAACTGATGCATCAAATCTCTCTCTCTGCCCAGCATTTAGAGAATGTGTTAGTATAGCAGCAGATGATTTACATCTTAGCTTTATTGTAGTCAACACTTTTCAGTATAGTTCTGCTTCATAAATTGTCCCTCACCCTAATGCATTGTCCATCTTTGCTGAACAGGAATTTTAATAGACACATGTTGTTTTTACCCACCTAACATCCTTGCCCCTTTCTCTGGGAAAAAGCCTCTTGTTTTTCTTTGTCTAATAAAAATGTCTTTATACTTAGTTCCTGCAGTTCATGTCAAGTGTCAGCTCCAGGAGAATGCACAATCACAGGCCTGGCCAGTAACTTGATTCCAATCCTCTGGACCCTGTAATTGGGGAAGAATTCGTCTCATTCCATAAGTCAAGTTAATGAACTTCTATGCCAAGATTTTATAAAAATTACTGGGGAAAAAGCTCCCTTTCCTCTGAGGTTAAGCCAACAAAGAGGATAACAGATCCTAAAAATGAAGATGGAGAAAGTTCTGGATTAAGCCGTACCTGAGTCTGTTTCTACCTGTGGACTGTTTAAGTATATGCAAAACAAGAAGTTTCCTTCATTGTTTAAGCCAGCTACTGTTGTAGTTCTATAAAGAAGGAGGAGGAGGAGGAGGAGAAGGGGAAGGGGAAGGGGAATAAGAGGAATAAGAAGGGGTGGCACAGTGGATAAGAATCTGCCTGCCAATGCAGGGGACACGGGTTCAAGCCCTGGTCTTGGAAGACCCCACATGCCACAGAACAACTAAGCCCATGTGCCACAATTACTGAGCCTGCGTGTTGCAACTACTGAAGCCCGCGTGCCTAGAGCCCGTGCTCCACAACAAGAGAAGCCACCGCAATGAGAAGCCCGTGCACTGCAATGAAGAGTAGTCCCAGCTCGCTACAACTAGAGAAAGCCTGCGCACAGCAGTGAAGACCCAATGTAGCCAAAAATAAATAAAATAAATAAATTTTAAAAAAAGAAGGGCTTCCGTG